>NC_133620.1:194993267-195085767 GCF_048593235.1 Sminthopsis crassicaudata | reverse complement strand
ATAAAAAAAAATAATCTTCTTTTCAACAACTTTAAATGGCTTTGAATGTGCATGCAGTCAAAATGTACTTTTTTCTATTTGCCTTTTAATTATCAGAAAGTCATAATTTTAAACAATCTCCCCAACTCTACAGGGGTCATCCCTCCCACCAACCTCCTCTATTTTCTCCTGAGCTACTCCTTTCTATTGTGTTCAAGTAAGTCCCTGATAAAAATGTTGCTTAGATTAGGAACAGAATTTTATGGCTAGCAACTAAGCAGCTTGTCTTCAGATTCATTCCAATCCATTAATTAATGTTCTTTGGGTATGACTGATAATCATCACATCATCATCATCATCAAGTCCACTTATCACTTAGCTCACATTTCTCTATCCTATCCACAAGGATATCATCAAAAGAGTTTATCAAATGTTGATAAGGTCTTTAACTTTTGCTACAGGCACAGCCTTGATTGAAAGGAAACAGTAACAGCCACGGTAGGGTACATGGATTTTTGATGTTCTATGTCCTAGATTCTAGGCATCTTGACAACATGGACATAACTATATAGTAGATATCATTATGGAATAATGGAAAGAATATCCCTGGTTTTGGAATCAGAAGACCTGAATGTCAATATGCTATTTGCAACCTAAGGAATCTCTGGAAAATTAATAACTTCTTTTACCTTCACTTATCTGCAAAATTAAAGCATGGAATGAGATGTTCTTCCAGTCCCAAATCCTATGATCCCTAATACATATATGGGTGGGAGGCACAATGAGCTGCCCTTTTCAGATGGGAAGTTTACCAATAAAACATAAAAACATGGCAAACACCCATGGATGCTGGACCATAGAAGTTGCACTGTCTCTAGGAAACAGATTACCTCGCTCAGTGGTTTCTCAACTTTTGTTCTTATCTTTATACTATTAAAATTATTGAGGATTTGTCCAAAGAATTTTTGTTCATGTGGTTATATTTATAGATATTTACCATATTGGAAATAAATATTAATTTTTAACTTGTAGACCCTCTGAAAGGCTTTCAGAGACGCACAGAATTATCTGAACCACACTTTGAGAAATATTTTCCTATCTCACTTCATACTTATTCACCCTTATTTAGCAGAAGTAATGGTCCAGTTTAAAGTAAAC
Source organism: Sminthopsis crassicaudata (assembly GCF_048593235.1). Lineage (NCBI taxonomy): Eukaryota > Metazoa > Chordata > Mammalia > Dasyuromorphia > Dasyuridae > Sminthopsis > Sminthopsis crassicaudata. The sequence goes on along the minus strand of NC_133620.1, from coordinate 195,084,630 downwards.
ATCAGCAATATCTCATTGTTCCTTACCATTGAAATAACACTTTTTTTTTTTTTGGTGGGGAACCCAAGATGACTCTTAATGATGCTATCGTTATTTTTTCTAAGCACTCCCAGATCATATTCAGTAATCTATTCTAGAATATGGCTGAAAATATAACAATATCATGCTTTCTATATTTAATTTTCCAAGTTCATAATTTCCCCCATTTAAAAATTGAGAAATGTATCCATTTCACTTAGCGGGCACCTTTTCTCTTTGCATTATTCTCAAAGATCACTAATGATGGTTCTATAATTACTTTTTGCAGTACCCTGGGATATAATTTGATTCTTTCTGGAGACTTGAACACATGAAATCAGCTGGTTAATCTTTTACTTTATCCTTATATCTCCCATGTACTAGTCCAAGGAAGGGAGGTTTAGGGAAGGAAAGGATAAACAGACCATAATCAAGAAGGAAGGAAATAAGCATTTGTAATGGTTTTCTGAAGGCATTGGGCTAAGCATTTATACATATTAACTACATACACACATATTAACTTGAGATCAACTCTGAGAGTTAGCTGTTATTATTTCTGTATTATAGTAAAAGAAATAATTAAACTTGGAGAGCTTAGATGAATTTCCTAGAGTCACAGAGTAAATGTTTGAGGTAGGATTTGAACTCATGACTTCCTAATTCTCACTTGGTACTCTATCCAATGCACCTAGACAGGCAGAAAGGAAAAAAAAAACTATACTGATGAATGAAGCCTAAAGTTGGTCAGAGAAGGACTGACTTGGAAGGTTGGCTTTGGAAACAAAAATATTGGTCCCAGTTAGGATGACTAAGACTATCACCAAGGCCTTGGTTTGAAGTTAGGAAACCTGGCTTTGTGTCACTTCTTTGTCATTTCTTTGTCATTTATTATATAAGCAGCTTGAGATATTCACCTCATCACCTGAGTTAGAGTTTCCATAACTACAAAGTTTAGCTAAGAATACTGAATATGGAGTCATGACAATGTGGTTTTAATCCTACTTACTACTGATGGACATTGGGCAAGTAAGTTAATATCTATATCTTTTCATAAAAGAAGGGTTTGGAGTACCTGATCTTCATAGTCCCTTCTTGATTTAATTACCTTTGATACAACGTGACTCATCTCCTTGGGTTTCAATTCTCTTCCCCCCCCCCCATCCTTAGCATTTTTAGCTTTTTCAGTTAAGTAGTATCCAAATAGGAATAAATATCCAAATAAGTACTGTTCTCTGCAAAGCTATAAAAATATAAATATAAAGCTATAAAATGCTATTTATCAGTGCTTAAAACCATTTGGAAATCATCTCTTGGAATTAACTTCAAACTCAGGGATATTTTAAATCATTATGCATTTATTAAATGCCTACTATGTGACAGGGCCTGTTGTAGGTGGCCGGGATGCAAATATAAATAATTAAACATTTAATTGGGGGAGACAATATGTGCTTTTATAAATATATGCAGACTATGTAGACCTGGACCAGCAGCATGTGCACGGTATAGTTTTTATTAACCAGATTGATCATAAGAAACAACACTGGAAACTCATGAATTTAGGGAAAGAAGAAGGGTTGTGCTGGATCCTCAGCTCAATGGGATGAGTTGATTGAAAGTGAAGAATCCTGCTATCCTGAGTATAGCTGTGAACAATTAGAACCTTGTCTGACTTTCTGATCCACTTAAGGAGTTGCTTCCCTGGGCAGGATTGGAGGCTTGCCCAAATGTGCTGGCTTTGTGGCTACTGGCTCCTATTGACTATATCTATTCTCTACTTTTCACCTTTTCCTCACCCCCTTCCCCCATTGCTGTGTGGCAAATAGTGTTGCTTACCCATATTTTCCTGTTCTCTTATATCTTGTTTATTTGAAGTCTATATTTTTCTTTAAAAACAAGCTGACTTTTTAATTATCATTAAAGATAATATGATTATGACTATTTTATTATTTGTTATTTTTGTGAATGCTAACTATGCAGCAATAGGAAAGAAAAAAGTACATAAAGAAGAATATCATTTGAGCTGATGAGATCAAATACCCTGAACTTTAAAGGGAAAAAAAATCATGAGCTTATATAGTGAGCTCTCTGCTAAGGAGGTGGAGAGGTTAGAGACCTTTTATGTGTATATATATATATATATATATATATATATATATATATATATATATATATATATATATATATATATATATACACACTACAAAATAAATACAGAGTAATTAAATACATCATCATTAGGAAGAAAGGGTATAGGGAATTAGGAAAAGATTTTGGGAAAAAAGATAATGCTTGATTAGCATCTTAAAGGAAGAGATTCTCTGAGATGATAGTGAAGAGGGAGTGCATTCTTTTGAATATGTTTGATGATTACACATTTTCATTCTTTGAAGATGACTTTGATGATCAGAAACAATCCAATCATTCAGAGAAAAATCTTGGCTTTTACGGGTTATCCACCTAAAGGTGGTAGTGGACTCGGGATGGGGAAGATCTGAATTCAAATTCTACCTTAGATACTTACTAGTTTTGTAACCCTGTGGTTCCAAAAGCCACAAGTTACTTAGCCTTGAACATCCTCAGTTTCTTTATCTGTAAATTAAAGGAATAATAACACCTACTTCAAGGGCTTATTTTAAGTCTCAAAAGTATTTAGCAAATCTTAAAGCTTGATCTAAATGCCAGCTACAATTATTGTTGTTATTAATTTGTAGTGTAGATTTTTCAGTAAAAAGAATGAATTGTAATTATATTTGAAGCTGATTTTTGTATGTATTTGGCTTATAAATTGGTAAAAAAAAAAAAAACAAAAAAACTGTTCCCAAAGAAGAGTACAAGCATATTTAGAGTAAATATCTCCCTTTCCAAGGTGATCATTTTGAAGAATGGCATTCATGTGGATTTCTAAATTATACTGCTCATTTTTTTAAACAAGGTTCATTACTATCAAGTAGATTTTCTTATTTTCAGCATATGATCATAATGTTACCTTTCCATTATTTATGATCATATTTATTTTTGATATATTCAACAAGACAACCAGTAGAGCTCTCAAATGTATTTGACGAAATTACCTTTACAGGGTCCCATTGACCAAATGAGCTTGGATATTTATAAGTGAGATTAAGCATTTTCTGAGCAAGTGGTAATGGTATTGGATAACATTTCTCAAAAATACTTTCACGAGTTTCCACCAGAGGCTGCAGTTTTTTATGCAACAGATATTGTACAATAGGAAGCTTCCGTCCTCCCAGAATAGAAATAAATGGAATCAACATTTTTTCCAATTCCTCCTAAAATGAAAGCATAAAAAATAGATTTCAGTATTCTCAAATAAGGGTCTAACTTGTTATTTTCTCAAGAACTCTAATTTGTAATTTTTTAAAAAGCAATAATGTTATTTAAAAAAATGAAACATCATACAACTGTGAACCATGGTCATTCACTCTGAAGATATCTTGTGTAGGGCCATAACAAATGATTATTTACTTAAGAATGTCAATATTATTTCCCTTTCTCAACACAAATTTCTTCCATCATATATCAAATATAACCAACATCACAGTTAGTAGAGAGAGTTCTGCTTGTGATTCTCTCAATAAGGGAAAGGATAATCCTTCATTAGAATGATCATATTTTTAATGAGGTATAGGGTTTTGGAGAAGATAGTAGAATCTTCTTTGATGTTATTTCCTACCTTCCTTCTCTTTATCTGAGATAGTATGGTGTAATGAAAAGAGCAATTTACAAACCAGAAAATACTATATAAATGTCAGTTATCATTGTCATTCTAACATCCATGCTTTTAAATTATTTTCTCATGCCTATTATTTTTCACTGGGGGATTAAAGGGGAAAATCGAATCTGTAAAACAACAGGCATTTACTTTAAACCACTTCTTCAGGAACACACACACACACACACCTTTCCCATATATCACAGAAAACATTAATTGTGTGATAAGAAAATTCCCTTCCTGATTAGCCTTCTTTACATATATACTTAATAATTTTGGTGTTCATTACTGAGGGTAATTAACATCTACAGATGGTTTTTAATATTTATACTGTAGAGATGATAACTGAATTAACATAGTACTTTTAAAGTTTTTAAAGTGATCTACAGATGGAAAGAGCTTAAGAGACCAGAAAGTCCAATAACCTTCTTTTATAGATGAAGAAACTGAGTTTCAGACAGCTTAAGTGGTGTGCCTATTGTCAGTATCAAAGGCTGGATTTGAAAATGGCTTAGAAACTGTTGGGACCCTGGATCTCTTAGAATCAGCCGGAGTCAGGATAATCAAAAGTCTTTATTCTAGGTCTTTTTCAGTAGCAGTCAGGGGATTAGATCTAGAAATCTCCACACCTCCTTCCTCTCTCTCCACCACAGGAGAATGCCTCAATTTCCTCCTTCTACTCTACCCACTCATGTCACTTCCCCTTCTTTGTCCACACCCACCAATTGAGCCAGCACAGAATAGTTGAGTAGGTTCATCCTCCAAACATGTGTCAATAGAGAATTGTCCAATTGGCAATTAGTCTCACATGCTTGATTATCCAAGTGCATCTGCTCAGTTCTAGCCCTCTCATCTCCTGCTTTCTTTTGTTTTAGAACACAGGTGGTCATGCCATCCCTGACTTCTCAGGAAGGGAGGTGAAAGTACTAAAAAGGAGATGATCACGCCCTTCCTGACTTCTCAGGAAGGGAGATGAAAAGCACCAAAGGGAAGTGGGAATTGGTAGCAGGTTTCTGGGCTGAAGGATCTTATTAGAAACAGGTATGCACAGACCCATCAGCATGGGGGATATTACACAAGCACATAGCAATAATGCAGAGGCTATTAGTGATGACTCTCCCCACAGTCAGTGCAGACTCGATGTGGTGTAACAAACATGAATTGTACATGCAAGTAGTGATATAACAAACAATATGAATCAACACGGTTTGTAAAAGATTTCTAGAAGTCCTAGAAGGAGAGTATGTAAACATCAATCACACATATACCTTCTTCAACAACCAAGAGATAGTCCAAAACCAATCTATTGTCCATTACTTCACATGTCAGGGAATCCAATGATCCCCACAAGTTTTTGAAGTCTTGCAACAATCTTTTTATATGTTAGGGAATCCAATGCAACAGTCTTATAATGTCTCAGAGAATCCAATGATTCCTGAGGGTTTTCAAGTCCTACAGCAGTCTTATCATGTCTCAGAGAATCCAGTGATTCCTGAGGGTTTTCAAGTCCTATAACAGTCTTATCATGCCTCAGAGAATCCAATGATTCCTAAGAGTTTTCAAGTTCAACAATTTTTGATGTCCATGAGTCAAACACCATAACTGCCAGGCTCTTTCAGTGGTGGGCACAGTCAGCAATGGAACCACCCAATGTTTCTTGGATCTTCTCCTTCATTTCAAGGATTTGCTCCATCTCTCTCCGATGGACAAGGAGAATATGGCTCGTTGGCACCCATCTGATTCCTTCTCCATCTGTGGAGATACAAGCAAACCCTCTCCCCCAAGCAGTTAACCTATCTGGTCCCTTCCATTCACCACTTTCTGGGTCTCTTCACATCACCTGGCGATTATCTAAAGACAGTGGAGCTGCTCGCACTGGACACTGCCCTTCCAGTGGCTTATAAAACCTATCTGCCGGAGCCAGTGCATCTTTGTCAAAAATTTAAAAATTAATGGTAATTAATTAATGGAATTAAATTTAGAAGTTCTCTAGGGTTACCCGTGGTTCCCCCTTTCTTTTTGTTTTTGGAGGAGTGTCTTAATATCTCTATTTCTTCTCTCTATTATTGCCTGCTCTTGAGGATTAAAAGGTATGCCAGTGGTGTGTAAAATCTTATACTGTTCACAAAAGTGTGCACAATGTTTAGAAGTATATGCAGGTCCATTGTCTGTTTTTATTGCTTGTGGCATACCCATAATTGCAAATGCTTGTATAAGGAATTTAGTGACCACTCAGAATCAGCCAGAGTCATGATAATTAAAAGTCTTTATTCTTGGTCTTTTGATGTTGTGGTCAGGGGATTAGATCTAGTAATTTCCACACCTCCTTCCTCTCTCTCCACCTCCAGGAGAATGAATCAATTTCTTCTTCCTACTCTACCCACTCATGTCACTTTCCCTTCTTTGTCCACACCCACCAATCAAGTTAGCCCAGAATAGTTAAGTAGGTTCAGCCTCCAAACATGTGTCAATAGAGAATTGTCCAATTGGCAATTAGCCTCACGTGCTCCATTATCCAAGTGCATCTGCTCAGTTCTAGCCCTCTACAAGAAACCATTTTCTTTATGCTAAATATTAGTACAATAGTGTCTTATTTATATAGGATTTGGAGGAAATAAATGTGGGTTAAGTGACTTGCCCAGGGTCACACAGCTAGGAAGTGTTAAATGTATGAGACCAGATTTGAACTCAGGTCCTCCTGAATTCAGGGCTGGTGCTCTATCCTTTTAAGTCAAGGAAATTTTTTAAAAATATAGACCTCTTTAGCAGATTTGTGAAACCTATGGATATTTTCTCAAAAAATGTTTTAAAAACATAAAATTAAATAGTCAGTCCACAAACATTTGTTAAGCACCTAGGATATGCCAGGTACTATGCAAAGAACTGTATTTTCTAAATATTTTATTGATTCTCTTTTTCTTTTTTCATAATATTTTTCAATAGTTGTTAAGTTCACAGTAAAAAAGATAATTGACAGAGGGGAAAAAAGAAAAAAAATCAGAGCTATTCAGAAGTTGAATGGATTGTCTTTTTGGTCTTGTAACTTCCCCTTCACTGGTATTATTATCAAAATAAGGCCTGGGTTAACATTTGTCAGATCTTTATGTAAGTACAAAACAAAAAAAAAAAAAAGAGAGACTTGTTCATATTTTAACTGGACTATGTGTTTATGAGGACTTTTTTAAATTCTGAGATTTTTATGATTCTTTCATTTAGCCTGCTTTCTTCATCCTATTTAATTCTGGGTCCAGCTCATTGTCCATTTCTGGTACCCATGAACATACCTATACATATGTGTATACATATACCTATATCTATGTATATTTATATATATCCATGTATAATCCATAGATACATACATATATATATATATATATATATATATATATATATATACACCCCCTCCCCCCAAATACTCACATATATCCATATACACATTCATATACATAGCCATACAGACATGCATGCACACTCATATACATATATGCTTGTATATACATACATACATGCCTATGTATTTCATAATCTGGGTAACATGCACTTTTTAATCCATTTAATTTTTTCCTATTTGATTGTGATGGAAATATCTCTTGAATGAATATGGATTTCATTAAAACTTTCCTGTGTTATTCTAAGATCGATGCAATCAATATATTGCTATTCACAAACAAGAACATCTGGAAGATGTTCTCTACAGAGCTTGTCTTCCATTTGGAATCTTTGCATGATATTATTTATGGCACTGGAAAATGTATTTGGGAAGCATAAGTCTTCCTTCAAATCAATTCAACAATTTTTTGTAAAACGCCTACTATGTGCAAGGAAACAAAGATAGGATATGGCATTTGGGCTTGGCTTTGAAGAGAAGGAGGGATGTTGGGGATATCACTGGGAAGTTATGACGAGGAAGTATGTTCTAGGTATGATGGATAGCCTATTCAAAGGCATGGAGATGAGAGAATAAATGTCAGCTTTAGAAAACAAGTAGGATACCAGTTTGATGAAACAGAATGATAACGGGTTGCAAAGTAAAATAAGTCTAGGAGGATATGTGGGAGCCAGATTATGGAGGACTTTCTCCTTTTTTCCACTCAGAAAGACATGGATTACCTTGTGTTAGGCCTGTCTCATCACCACTGTAATAGTCACCTTATTGGTCTCTCTTTTTGCCTTTCTCTTCTTCAATACATTTTCCCCACAATTGCCAAAATAATTTTTTCTAAAGCATACCCCCCTTCTCAGGAATCTTCAGCAAGTCCCTATCACTTCTGGCACAAAATACAATTTTTTTTCTGCTTGCCATTTAAACCTCTTCACAATCTGGCCCAAACTACCTTTCCAGACATATTTCACACATTCTTTTATGTATCTGTCACCTGAAGACCAGCCTAGCTAAGTTTGGAAAAGCTCTTCCCCAGAGATTTGGCCCAACAGATGATTATTTTTTTTTATCCACAACAACTTGTAGATATCTTAAGTCATAGATGGCAGGGAAAGTATGTCCATTCTGGTAAAATTCTGAATCCCATGGACCATTTGAAGTATTGCAACTGGTAAACAATAATTCTACCTTAAAATGTTAACCATGAAGCATGAAAATGAAGCTAAGCTACAATTATTAACCATTTTGATTCATTCTAAACCATTTGATTCACTAATGTTTTGCAAAAAAAATTATGGAAACCATGAAGGAAAAGTAATAATAACCTGTATAACTTGCAGGTTAGTTATGTCTATTTCAAACTTATCTCCCATTTCAAGTTTTATTCTATCAGTAGCCTCTTCTTCCTGTTCTTCTTCTTCTTCACTTATCTCTTCTTCATCTTTTGGGAACTCTTCTTCCAGAATAGCATCAATATTATCTTCTTCCTCTTCTTCAGCTTCTTCTTCACTTAGATCATCTTCATCCCTGCTTGACTGAAGAACAGAATTTAAATTTGTATATTGTTTTGCCATAATTTACCATTTTAAGTCATTCCTGATTTTTGTAGGGAAATTTTATAAACACTCAATTTTTGTTGGGACATGCATGTCACAAAATGATTTGTGATATAGTCAGACTCTGCTTAATCTGACTCACAGAAGTCGAATAATTCTGACTACAAAGAAAATCCAGAAGTAAATAACTAAACAAGTAAAAATTGTATTTATACCTGTAGTTGAAAAAAAATAGTATTTAATTCAATTCAGCATATAGTGTTAAACACTTTATACTAAGCACTGAGCTAGGCATTGAGGGATACAAAACAAATAAAAGAGGTGGCTATCCCCTAAAGGAATATATAGTTTATTTATTGTTCAATCCTGACTATTTATGGCCCTATTTGGGGTTTTGTTGGCAAAGATGTGGTATGCCATTTCCTTCTTTAACTCATCTGACAGATGAGAAAACTGAGGTAAACAGGGTTAAGTGACTTGCCCAAGGTCACACAGCTAAGTAAATATCTGGGGCTGGACTTGAACTCAGGTTTTTCTGACTTCAAGCCTGGTACTCTATTCATTGTGCTACCTAAGTGCTCAGCAACAGCCTTCAAGACCCATCAAAGAATATCTCCTCCATGAAGCACTTTCTAATTACTCTAAACCACAATAAATACTTTTCTTAAGTCTTCCTATATCATTTACTCTATTGCACTCAATTTAAACTCAGTTCTATTCATTCACTCATTCAGTTGACAATCATTTACTTCTTTTTTTGTTTTGTTCTCCAATTGCTTCTTATGCTTTATAAACTATATGTACAGCCAGGTGGTATAGATTAGAGTGCTAGGCTTGGAGTCAGGACACCCAAGTTCAAATATAACCCCAGACACTTACTAGATGTATGACTCTGGACATATCATTTAACTCTTTGCCTCAGTTTCCTCATCTGTAAAATAAATTGGAGAAGGAAATGGCAAACCCCTCTAGGATCTTTGTCAAGAAACTCCCTTAAAGAAGTCATGAAAAGTTGGACAGGACTGAAATGATTAATTATTTATGTTGATTATATTTATTTTGAAGTCTGAACACGAGTAAAATACATAATACTTTGGGGACTCATTCTTTGCTTGAATATGGGCAAATCTGAGCATTAAAATATCAAGTTTACATGCTGTGCATTCTATGAGATATAATCAGTCAACAAACATGAAGCACTTACTTGTTACCAGATGTACTAAGCACTGACTATGAAACTAAAGAATAGAATCTTATCAAGAAAGGCAAGTTTTCAGGTGCCTTTGGGTTCCAATGGTTTAGCATATTATTTTATCACAACCTATTTACCATTTTAAGTCATTTATATTTTTGGGAAGGAAATTTCATAAGCACTAAATTTTTGATGTGACATGCATTTAGCTAATGGGACATGCATGATGTGACATTTGTATAAGGAGAGAAAATTCAGATCTCTCTGATTTCAGATGGAAATATCAGGTGAAAGCAAAAATAAAATCCAACAGAGAAATAAAAACTGACTTCTGGCAGCAGTGTAGGTTATATTCCATCTGAAGTTTCCAATTATTTTCTTACCTCTGCTTTTCTTCTTTTTTCTCTCTCTGCTATAAGTTCAGCCCTTCTTTTAGCAATCTGGTCCTCCTATAAGAGAAAGAATAGCTTTAACTTTCTAAGGGACAAAGGAATCCTGTAAAAGAAGAAATAGATTAAATTTTGTAAAAAAAAAGATTGATTGAAAGTTAGTTTTTACCTATAAATAGTTCAATATTTTTTGTAAGTCTTGGAAGACTTATAAATAGTATGGGGAAATCTCAAAGTAGTGGAGTAGCTGTTTCTGTCCTCTTCCTTTCCTGGTGGATTGAACCTTTGGCTCTGCTTCCCCTTTCCCCCCTCCCCACTGCCCAGAAACATGGCCCATCTATTACTAATCTTTTTCTTCAGACAAGTCACTTTGGACTTTTTTTTTCTGGAGAGAAAGAATGGTGTTATAGAGGATTATAGAAGAAGGAATGGGGGAGTCCTAAAAAGTCACTCGATAAAAAGTTTTGAGGAACAGTTTTGTAGTGCTAGCTAGGGCAAGCACTCTGAAAATCTGAAAATGTACCAGTTGTATGTGAAACAGGAGATAAGCTTTTTAAGAATATCCCATGGCCAGCTGTAGTGTGATAAAATGGCATGTTTCACTGGATGCTTACCATTTATCATGGTAACATGGACAAAATGAAATGACCATTTGTTATATCCTGCAACCTGGCATGAATACTAATCAGCACCTCTGGGATTGTGGACCCCTTTGTTTCACCTCTGGACTTTGGGGCAGTTCTTCTCACCTAGGATATCAGATCAATATTAGGAGATGGACTCAGATCTACTGAAGTCTAGATCAGGGTCCAAGGAAACATATAGTTTCTGAACCTGCCTGGGGTTCTTATCACCACAATTTAACCAAGTGTGTCCAGTCAGTTTGAGAGATACTGGGACTCTTTGTGAAATTTTTAAAAGTGCACGCATCTTTTAAAACTTAGTGTTACTTAACACTTCCTAGCTGTGTGACCCTGGGCAAGTCACTTAACCCCAGCCTCTTAAAAAAAAAAAAAAAAAAAAGACTAAAACTTAGTGTTAAATATGGGTTTTTTTGTTGAGGATCTCTTGTATTTTCATAATTGAATAATTGCCATTGTGTAAACAAACATGCACATGTTAAAAATACCTATAAATTATTTATGCATAATACTGTACATTTATTTTATTCAGATGAGTCTATTCTCCTATTTTTGTCTCTTCATTTGAGAAAATTCATCAATCGGTCAATGAATTGGAAGTTACAAAAAGGATATTTAGGCTTGATACAAGGAAAAACTTTCTAAGAGTTATCTCAAAGTCGAATGGACATTCTTGGTAAGTGGCAGGTTCCTTCCACGTTGATGATCTTCAAGCAAAACCTGTTAATCCCTAGCTAGAGATGTAAAGGGAATTCTTGTTGAAGTATGGGTTGGTTATTGAAATCCTTTCTAACTGAAACTATGATTTTGAGAAATATATACTGACTCTAGATTGAGACATTAAAAAAAATAAACATATGAGAACTATTACATTCAAATGGGTGTTGTCCTTTAAAATTAACAGCTTATGGACTTGTTCCAGCAATGCTTAGAACATGATTGGAATGTTTGTTGCTTAAAATGCTCTGGATTCCTCTTTGAGAATTGCCCTTGGAGACAATTTATGAGTCACAAAAGAAAATTGGGCACATTCCTTAATAGTTAGATCTAGTTTGTGATCAGCTAAATCACAAATAAAATTATTCATCTTGAACATTATCTTATTCATTAAACTTATCTTTGAATGACTATTTGTTGTTCTTAAAAATCTACTCTCAGATGATGATTTGTTAGTGTACATAATTCATTTAAATATAAAAGTCCTGGCATGTTTTTTAAAGAAAAATCATTGGTGTCTTTTACTTTTACATCACAGTGATTTCCAGTTATCTTGTCCTTGTTCAGAGAACTGATCTTTGTCTTATTATTAAAAAATGGCTAAGCAAAAAAAAAATCAGTACTGTGGCCATGTCTGACAACATATGTAACATTTTGTTCCCATGTTTCTCTACCGTTCTGCTGAGAGGAGGAAATTCAAGACTCATAAATCTTCCTATGGTTTCATGAATTCTTTATATTTATAAATTCTTACCATATAATAACGTTTAATTACATTCATATACCAATTTCTTCAGTCATTCTGCCATCAATTGGCCCTTACTTTGTTTCAAATTCTTTTCTAAGTTCTGATATGATTATTATATTATAATGTTTTATATATATATGTGTATATATATATATATATATATATATATATATATATATATATATTATAAGCTCTTATAGTAGAGTTACAGAAAGAAGGGCATTAATATAAGATTTAACTAATAAGAAGAAAAATGGCTTCTCCACATATGGTTAATAATCAAATGAATAGTATATGCAGAAAGTTCAGAAGTGTTAAGGGGATTTAACATATTTATGGAGGTGAAATGTAAGTTGGTTTTGAAAATAAACTAAGATTTGTACAGGAAAAAAGGATTGGGGAAGATAATCTGTAGTATGGAAATGGTGGTATGGTAATTGGTAATGGTATGAATAAATGCAAAGTGGTGAGAAAGTCCTTCATGCAAAAGAGGTGAGCAGTTTGGAATAAAGAATCCATTTAAGAGGGAAATGGGATAAAGCACATGTGCTTTATGGTACAGAATCCTGAATGCTAAATTGAAATACTTGCCTTATAGTCAATAGGGGACCACTGAAGATTTCTAAGCAGGAAAGTAAAATGATCAAAAGTGCTAATTTAGAAAGAGCAATGTGAACTAGAGTAGGGAGGAACTGGAAAATGGGAGAGTCACTAGTAACCTATTACAAAATAAGGTAATTAGAACCTGAATTAAAATGCTGGCAATGAGAATGAAAAAGAGAGAATTTGAAAAGCATCAAGAACTAGTTTCTAGAAGATTTTGCTTCCTCCCATCCTTCACCCTCACTCTAGATTCACTACATTCTCAAAGTGTGAAGGAAAAGAAAGGGTCTGGAATTCAGTATTCAACTTCGACTGGATGCCCTATAAACAACTTAAACTCAATATGGCCCAAATAAAACTCATTACCTTCTTTTCCTCATCCTGTCTCTCCTACAACTCAAATCTCCTCTCTTCCTTAGTTCCCTGTTATACCGGGTATCATCACTTTCCTGCTCCATGGGCTCACAGTTTGGGTGTCATCCATGACTCCTTACTCTCTCTCTCTCTTTCCCCCTTATACAATCTTGCTCTCAAGTCTCTTTGGTTCTATCTTTGCATTTATGCTTCCTTTGACACTGCCACCACTGAAGTAAAAGCCCTCAAGTCCCTTCTGGACTTTCAAAAGTCTTCTCATTCATCTCCTTGCTTCAAGTCTCTTCCCATTCTAGTTCATCCTCCACTTAAATATCAAAATGATTTTTCCTAAAGTACAGATTCCATATCCTTCCCTATTCAGTAAACTCAAGTGATTCCCTTTGAACTCCAGGGTTAAATATAAAATCCTCTATTTGGCCTTTAAAGTCCTTCAAAATTTTTATCTCTTCCTATTTTTCTAGTCTTTTTAAACCTTACTCCCCTTATAAGCGGGATAGATGGGTTACACAGAGTGCGGGACCTAGATTCAGGAAAACTTTTTTGTGAGTTCAAATCTGACCGCAGACACTTACTACATATGTGATCCTGGGCAAGTCACTCAGTTCCTCATCTGTAAAATGCACTTGAGAAGGAAAAGGCAAATCGCTCTAGTGTTTTTGCTAAGAAAATCCCAAATGAGATCACAAAGAGTAAGATAAGACTGAAATGACTTGAAACAATGGAAGAACAATACCCTCTCTATTCTTTACTTCTTGCTATTCCTCAAATAATAGAATCCATCTTACTGTGAAATATGCTAAGACATTAAAAAATATATTGTGGAAATTGAGTGGATGCCCATTGGTTGAGGAATGGCTGAATAAATTATAATATATGAATGTAATGGAATATTATTGTTCTATAAGAAACAATCAGCAGGATGGTTTCAGAAAGGGCTGGAGAGATTTACATGAACTGATGCTAAGTGAAGTGAGTAGAACCAAAAGAACATTGTACACGGCAACAAGATTTTGTGATGATAAATTGTGATGGACTTGGACTCTTTTAAACAATAAGTCTATTTTAAACAATAGACTTGTTATGGAGAGAGCTATCTGCATCCAGAGAGAGGACTTTAGGGACTTAATGTGGATCAAAGCATAGTATTTTCACATTTTTTGTTGTTTGCTTGCTTGTTTTTTTTTTTTTTCCTTGCGTTTTCTTTTCCTTTTGGATCTAAATTTTTCTTGTTCAGCTTGATAAATTTGGAATTATGTTTAGAACTGCATGTGTTTTATTTATATTGGATTACTTGCTGTCTAAGGAAAGGGAGGAGGTGGGAAGGGAAGGAGAAAATATGGAATACAAGATTTTGCAAGAGTGAATGTTGAAAACTATCTTTGTATGTATTTTGAAAAAATAAAAAGCTATTATTAAAAGTATAATGAAAATCAATCAATCAATCAATCAAAAGAGCATTCATGAACCACTTAAAAGTGGGTTAGGCATTTTGCCAAGTGATGAAGAGTGTAAAAAAAGAAGGTTAAAAAAAAACAAAACCAAAACTTTTCCTGTCCTCAAGGCGCTTACTTTCTAAATCAATTTATTCCTTTGGAATTTTTATTATATTTTTCTCTAAAGATATACATACCCTAATTTTTGCCTTCATTTCTTTAATAAATGTATTTCTTGCAGTTCTTTTTTCTTGTTTTTCTTTCCACTTTGTAATAGCTCCAGAAATTAGGCGATCTATAATTTCTTGTTCTTCAACTAAAAGAGCAACAACAGCATCTGGACAAAATCCATGCTCACCCATAAATTGTACCTCTTCTAGGGTTCGTGGGAATCCATCTAGAATAAAGCCTACAGAGCTAAATGAGAAAATTCATAATTTGCTTAATTTATTTTAAAAATATTTTCAACTTTTTAAAAGTGAAATTACATTTATAAACAATATATATATATAATATAAACAAAAAATGACAATTTTTGTGTGTGTGTATATATATGTGTGTGTGTATATATATATATATATATAAAAGCTTTCCCAGATTATTTTATTTATTTTTTAAAGCATATTTCTGCTTTTGTTTCTTCTAGGTTTTTTGTTATTTATCGTTTACCTTTTTTGGTTTTTGTTATTTATTCATCGTTTATTCATTGACTGGTGTCATTTATTTATTTTTTTATTTTGTTACATTCTTTTGAAAGAATACAATTGTAGAAGTCCAAATTGTACCTGCTAATGTTGAGTGAGAATGTTGGAGAGCGGGGAGCGGAGCCAAGATGGCGGAGAAGAAACACACGACTCTGTGAACGTCCTCACTCCCTCACAACCAATTAGATAAATCAGCCTCAGAATAAGCCCAGGACTGACAGATACCACAAGGACTGGAAGCACGACTTACCAGCTGAAGAGAATCTGGAGTTTCAACAGAAAAGGTCAGTCCCCAGGGGAGGAAGAAGAGAGACCAGCATAGACGGCTGGGTGCTCGCATACTGCACCGGTCGTGCTGGGAAGGGCTCTGGGATCAGAGAAGCCACTGAGATAAAGGAATCTGGCACAGGCTGTTAGCTCTTCTCTGCTAATTATTTAGCAGTTCAGAGGAGAAAGCTAAAATACCTTAAAAACCCAGATTTTCCCCGGACCCTGGAGGTGACTCAGCAGATCTCTGCACCAGGGGGTGTGGCCTCAGCTACCTCCTGAGAATAGTTAAGAGATTGACAAGTGGGTGGATACGGCCCAAGGCAACACACACTGCCTAGCTTAGCTGGAGGGAGTGGAACTCAGCTCCAGGAAGTCCCAGAGAAGCGGAACCTTTGAACTAGGGACCGCGGTTTCTGGCAGACACTTCCAGTTTGAGCGCAGGGGCTTTTCACGTCACCTGCTGCAGACATCCACGCCCCACCGGGAAGCATAGGCTGGGCTTTGTGCTGTCTTTACTGTTCAGCGCCCTCGGGGCACAGCTGTGCTAATCACCTCTGAGGCACTTCCAGGGAGGGGGTGGGGAACTCTCTCCCAGAGCTCTATCTTAGCTCAGGCGCAGGGGCAGCTGCATCCATCCAGTCTGGGAGGAAGCTGGTAAAGAAGTAAATAAATAATTTCCTACCCCAGGGACAGACCCCAAAAGATTTTTTAAATATGAACAAAAAAGCCAGAAAAACTATAGATTCCTTCTACACAGAGAAAGAGCGGGTATCCAACCCCGAGGAAGTTAACAGCAGAGAGTCAGCAGATAACAACCCAAAGGGGAACGATCCCTGCCCCCCATCACATAACTCTCTCCTAGAAGAAACTCTTAAAAAATTGAGGGAGATTGAAGAAAAATGGGGAAAGGAAAGGGAAGCTATGATAGAGAATAACAACGTCCTGAAATTGGAGTTGGAAAAAATAAAGAATTCACAGGAGATGCAGGGAAACAAAATTTGTGAATTAGAAAAGGTTAAAAAAACACAGGAAAGTAGGATTTCTGAATTGTAAAAGATAAAAAAGTCTCAAGAAAATAGAATTTCTGAATTGGAAAAAGAAAATAATTCTCAAAAAAAATTAGGGAAATGGAAAAAAAATTCAATAGAGCAAAATAATTCATTTAAAAACAAAATTGGGCATTTACAAAAAGAACTAAAAACTGTGAAAGAAGAAAATAACTCCTTAAAAGTCAGGATGGAACAAATAGAAATGAATGATTCACAGAGAACCCAAGAATCAGTCAAACAAAACAAAAAAAATGAGAAGCTGGAGAACAACGTCAAATACTTACTGGGAAAATCTATAGACCTGGAAAATAGATCTAGGAGAGATAATCTGCAGATTATTGGACTTCCAGAAAACTATGACCAAAAAAAAGAGCCTAGATTCTATTTTACAGGAAATTATCAAAGAGAACTGTCCAGAGATAATAGAAACAGAAGGGAAAGTAGATGTTGAAAGAATTCATCGAACTCCTTCTGAAATAGACCCTAAAAAAAGAACACCACGGAATATAGTGGCTAAGCTGCAGAATTACCACACAAAGGAGAAAATCCTGCAAGCAGCTAGAAAAAAACAATTTAAATACCAAGGTGCCACAATAAGGGTCACCCAAGATCTGGCTGCCTCCACATTAAAAGATAGAAGGGCCTGGAACCTGATATTCCGTAAGGCAAAAGATCAAGGACTGCAACCAAGAATGAACTACCCAGCTAAGTTTAGCATCTTTTTCCATGGAAGAAGATGGTCATTCAATGAAACAGAGGAATTCTATATGTTTCTAAGAAAAAAACCAGACTTAAACAAAAAATTTGATCTACATCCACAAGACTGAAGAGAAACAGAAAAAGGTACACAGAACCCTTGAGAACTGTAACTCTGTTGTGGGTATATAAAAAGTACTCAAGGATAATTTAATTTTACTGATATAAAAGAAAAAAAGGGGGGTGTAGTAAAGGGAAGGAGGTCGGTTCAGAAAAAGGGGAAGGAATGATAAAAAGAGGGAAACTACATCCCAGGAAGAGGCATAGAAAATACACCATATCTGAGGGAACTTAGTGAGGGGGAGAATCATTGTGTGAATCTTACTCTCATCAGGAGAGGCTCAAAGAGTAAATAATTAACATATTTGTTTTTCAGAGAATTTTCTCTCACCTCATTAAAAGGGGGGAGAGGAAAAGGGAAAAGGAAAAGGAGACTAAGTGAAGGGACTTGGAGGGAGGGGGGAGGGATACTAAAAAAAAAAAAAGGGAGGGTTGCGCATCACAAGGGGGGTCTGTAAATTAACTATCAGGGAGGGAGATCAGGGGGGTCAAGGGAAAAAGCATACTCTGGGGATAATATGATGGCAGGAAATACAGAATTAGTAATTTTAACTGTAAATGTAAATGGGATGAACGATCCCATCAAACGGAGACGGATAGCAGATTGGATCAAAAAGCAGAACCCTACAATATGTTGTCTACAGGAAACACACTTAAAGCAGGGAGATACATACAGAGTAAAGGTAAAAGGTTGGAACAGAGCCTATTATGCTTCAGGTAAAGCCAAAAAAGCAGGGGTAGCTATCCTTATCTCAGATCAAGCAAAAGCAGAAGTAGATCTCGTTAAAAAAGATAAGGAAGGAAACTATATCCTGCTGAAAGGTAGCATAAATAATGAAGCCATATCAATACTAAACATATATGCACCAAGTGGTATAGCATCTAACTTTCTAAAGGAAAAGTTAAGAGAATTGCAAGAAGAAATAGACAGTAAAACTATAATAGTGGGAGATCTCAACATTGCACTCTCAGATTTAGACGAATCAAACCACAAAACAAACAAGAAAGAAATTTAAAAAGTAAATAGAACATTAGAAAAACTAGGTATGATAGACCTTTGGAGAAAACTGAATGGCAATAGGAAGGAATATACTTTCTTCTCAGCAGTTCATGGATCCTATACAAAAATAGACCATATATTAGGACATAAAGATCTCAAAATTAAATGTAGGAAGGCAGAAATAATAAATGCCTTCTTCTCAGATCACAATGCAATAAAAGCTACATTCAGTAAAAAGTTAGGGGTAAATAGACCAAAAAGTAATTGGAAACTGAATAATCTCATCTTAAAGAATGACTGGGTGAAAGAGCAAATTATAGAAACAATTAACAATTTCACCCAAGATAATGACAATGATGAGACATCATACCAAAATCTTTGGGATGCAGCTAAAGCAGTAATAAGGGGAAATTTTATATCTTTAGAGGCTTATTTGAAGAAAATAGAGAAAGAGAAGATTAACGAATTGGGCTTACAACTTAAAAGGCTAGAAAAAGACCAAATTATAAACCCCCAACCAAAAATTAAACTTGAAATACAAAAATTAAAAGGAGAAATCAATAATATTGAAAGTAAAAAAAACTATTGAATTAATAAATAAAACCAAGAGTTGGTTTTATGAAAAAGCCAATAAAATAGATAAACCTTTGGTAAATTTGATCAAAAAAAAGAAAGAGGAAAATCAAATTGATAGTCTTACAAATGAAAAGGGGGATCTTTCCACCAATGAAGAGGAAATTAGAGAAATAATAAGGAGTTACTTTGCCCAACTTTATGCCAATAAATTTGATAACTTAAGAGAATGTTGGAGAGCGTTATCTTCATGAAAACAATCAATAAAAACACTAAATAGGAGAAACATGTCTAAAAAAAGCCACATACAAGTAGATAAAAATCAATAAAAATATAAGATAATGTAGATCATTAGTGCAAAAAAATGTAATAAAGTAATTGAATCAGCTAAAATGCTGACTACTTTGAAGAAGGATAAAGAAACCATGTAAGAAATCTGGAGAGGTTTCTACAGGTGAATAAACAATCCATCAGATTAAATTAAGCAAGAATTAACAATATTAATGACACAGGTAGCACAGTGGATAGACTGTTGGGCCTGGAGTCAGGAAGACTTTTCTCCTCCAGATAATTTTTTTCCCCTTTCCCCTTTTCCTTCCTCCCTCCTCTCCCCTCCCTTTTCTTCTCCCTCCCTCTCTCCCTCTCCCTCCCTATCCTTCTCTCTTCCTTTCTCTCCCTCCCTTTCCTTCCCTTCCTTTCCTTCCCTCCCTTCCTCTATCCCTTTCCCTCCCTCCCTTCCTCTCTCTTTCCTTCCCTCCTTTTCTCCTTCCCTCCCTTCTTCTCTCTCCCTTCCTCCTTCAATTTCAAATTCAAATGTGATTAAGGCCTTTATATATTTAGTTGTTAAAGCTTGTAGAAATTAATTGCAAAATTTGATTGCTCAGATAAATTAATCAGTATTATATGTCAATTTTATGATGGCATGCTTGCCTGAATTCTAAATAATGAATAGTGCTCTTGAACTTTCCCAGTTACCAATGAAGTGAAGCAACGTTGTGTGATTGTTCCCTGTTTCCATATTTTTTATTAGCATTGTTTTATTTTTCAGTTGTGACTAACTCTTCATGACTCCATTAGCAGTTTTCTTGACAAAGATACTGCAGTGGTTTTCCATTTCCTTCTGCAGCTCATTTTACAGATGAGGAAACTGAGGCAAATGGGTTTAAGTGACTTGTTCAGTGTTGGAACAAGTGTATCTGAGCTGGATTTGAATTCATGAAGGAGAATCTTTTTGACTTCAGGCCCTGCACTCTGTTCATTATAGCACTTAGCTGTCCCAGAAATAAAATGAAAACATACAAAAGGATATTATTAAAGTCAAAATTACCGTATTGGTTCTTTAAGCCACCATTCAGAAAGATAGACATCCAATATTTCTGATGGTAATGATTCGTTTTCCACAAGGTTTGCTTTAATAGCTTCTTCCTCATCAGTTAACACTAATTCTTTATTCTAAAAATGAACTCAGATAAATGCGGGGAAAATATTAATAAACACACATTAACAAGAAGTATACAAATGATTAAGTAGGCTCTTATTTCTCTCAAACTAATGTCATACTAAGGATTATGGAAAAAGTTGACATTTTTGGCTTTTTTTTGTGCTAATATAGTAAAAATAAAGAAAATACTAACATTAACATTTGTGAAGTTGAAAATTTTGGCTTATTTTGTGCCAAAATTCAATATAGTCAAAATATATGAAATACTAACATTAACAATTGCAAAGTTGTGACTATATTCTTTTCACAAATGGCTGATGTAATTCATCTCATGATTCAATTACTTTATAAATATATGTGCCCAATGAAATATCTGTGAGATTTAACTACCTTCTAAGTCAGTTTTAAGTCTTTGTACATCTGTCTTTACCATTGAAACTGTAAATCTGACAACCATATGCCCGAGATCAATGAAAAACAGGTGATTTAAAATAATATTGCTTATAGTTTTAAAAGAATGATTTGTAATGGCAGTTGACCACATGCAGAAATAGATTATGGGGGACTTTGAATAATGATATTTTGTTTTCTGTAGTTTACAGAGATCTTATAGTCTATGAACAAAAAGGCTGAAATAATATTGCATGTACTCTTTGACAAAAGCAAAGGAAGTGATCCCATACTGCTTTGGATAAGTTATTATTAACTTTTACTTGGTTATGTTCACATTAGTATTTAACATCTACTCTGGCCAGGTAGGTCACTGTGTCTGCCTCAAGCTGTGGGGATAATGGACTGGTGACCATTTTTTTTGTGGCATGAAGTTTTTGGTTATATGAAAAATTTTTATAAAGGTGATATTAATGGGCTTTTTTACTCTACCTAAACCAAACAAACCCAGTTATTTGCAAATCACAGATTTGTTGGTTGTCTCCAAACTTTAAATATTACAATTACCACTTTGCTTTTTTCATTGTCAAGTATGATATTAGCCTGAGCTGCAATTTCTTCCAGTTCTTGTTTTTCAGCTACTGCTTCTTCAATTTCTTCATCATATTCAGGTCCAACTCTCCTCTCAGTCTTCATCATGATTTTTTCCTGGAGAAATTCTTCAAATTGAATATGGAATATGCCAAATTTTTCAGCTAACCATCTACCACAAACACTCTTGCCAGATCCATGGGGACCTATAAGACATATTCTTAGTGGAGGAGCCTGGCAAAGGATGCAGAGAAAAGGATGGGGGGAAGAATATTAAAATTTTGAAACATAATATGCTCCTAATAACATGTCTTCACAAATGTTTCTCTTTTATATTGGGTGCTGACAATGAATTCTTTGGACCTCTGTCTTAAGAGGACCTTAAAAAAATAGAACAGTTAAAATATTAAAAATTAAAGTACATAAGAAAAGATGACTGTGAGCTTAGTTTGACTGAAGAACCTATAGGATCTTTTGCCATTTTCCAGATAATATATATTTTCATACTTCTGTATCTTTTCTCATACTTTCCCCTTTTCATAAAATGCCTTTTTATTTGAGCTTTACCTGTTCAATCTTTATCCATCCTTTAAGACCAAATATCAAATGCTACTTGTGGGGTTTCTTTTTTCTCTTTTTCCATTTGTATTTCTCTAATGACACATAATACACGTTTGATCTTACAATTATTTATGGACTGCCTCACTTCTCCTCCTGCATTGTAATTATTTTTAAAGGTGGGAAATGTTTTTATAAATCCCATAGTATCTAGCTAAGAGTTTTGCCTATAATAGGCACTCAATAAATATTTATGGACAGAATGAACGAAAAAAGAAAGGAAGGAATAGAGGGAGGGAAGGATAGGAAGATTGACTATCAATTTAGTAATGGTTTTCAAAGGCATGAAGAGTCATTACACAGAGAATGGTGACCAGCTGTTTGCAATCTCCACTAAAGGAAAAAAAAAACAAATGAAATAGGATAAAACTATTGTATGATCAGTTGTTAGCTATAAGGAGTATCCTTAAATTCCTTAAAAAGCAGACATGCCAGGAATTTTTCTAGGATCAAGGATTTAGGATCATTTTTCATCACCAAACATTTATATGGATTAACTCCAGGATCATATTTTAAATGCTTCAGAAATAAGGCACACTTGCCTGAAAAATATTTCTAGTAACTTGAAATATTTGAAATATAGCCATGAATTCAGAAGGGGTACAGAAACCCAGTAATTCTTGAACAGGTGGGAAAATGAGCTGACAGAAATTCATGTTCATGAGAGGTTTGGAATCACTATTAAGCCCTAAAGTCCTCACTCATATGAAATCAATAAAATGAAACTATTTTAGAAACATGAAGATCCATGAATAAGAAGAAGGATGGGCAGCTCTCAGAAGAGGTTGTAGACTAAAAAATTATAAAAGAGCAGGACTAAGGATCCAGTTAAGGTTAAAAACATCACCAGATAATGACATAATGCAATGATTAATGTTCATAATGTTCATTTAAAGTCATAAAAATTAAATTGTCTTTAGTTTGCTGTTTAAGAAGGCAAGGCATTTCAGGAAGATTTTTTCATTAAAATGTAAAAAAACGATAAAACAGGATGGCATTTATCTGTTAATATCACATAAGTGGAAGATCTCATTCTTTGAGATAAGATGGTAAAATGGGCAATTCATTGTAGATCTAACACTCTATTACAACATTTACCAAACGTTTTGTAGAGACTTGAGCCAGTTCAGAGAAAACTGTTCAAAAAGAAAAGGCAGAAGATCACCAATAAATACATTTTAAAAAATCAGTTCTGTCTTTTTGAAAACATTACATAGAGATTTGTAAAGGAAACACAAAACAAAATTCTTGAATTTTTTAAACCCATGTGATAAATTGAAACATTATTTCCAAATACTGGACTACACATACAAAGAGAAAGATGCTTCCCAACAATGCATCTTACAAGGATAGTTGTCCCAGTTAATATGGAGAGGGAGAGGGAGAAGGAGAGGGAGGGAGGAGAAAGGGAGAAGGAGAGGGGGAGGGAAGAGAGGAAGGGAGAAAGACCGAAGAGAATCAGAGACATACACACAAAAATGGTATATATGATCCTTCTTACTAAGCAGGGTTTTTTTTAAAACAATATTCTAGTTTGACTATGAAATGAATTAAAAAATGATTTTTAAAATCAGGTTTCCATTATTTGACATCATTTGTCAGAGGTACTGAATCATTTAAAAATATTCCACAAGTAAAACTTGAAAGGATGGTTATTCTAATTCTAATTCATTTAGAACCCTTGTTTCAAGAGTTCTTTTTGGAATAAAGCAGTTTACTTAAGCCCTTGATTTAGATGAAGACTGGGGACTAGAGAAATGTAGATAGTCTAGTATACTGGACAGAAGAACTATGTCTGTCGTACAATTTGTGTGAGTCAGGTCTAATTTCTTCATTTCTTATGTGCTCTATGAGCAACTCTCAGACCAGCAGCAGGAGAAAAGTTGACAACTTGCATTGGTACAGGCAGTTTACTTACTTATTCAGTAAAAATCACAAATCCAGTGATGTTCTCTTAGAGAAAGAGACTGAGAGAGAGAAATAGAGACAGGCAGAGAGAGACAAAGAGAGACATACATAGTGAGGGAGAAAGAAACAGAGGATAGAGAGAGAATCAGAGGGAGAGACAGGAGAGAGGAGGGAGGAAGATTAAGAAAGAAAAAGGAGGAGGAGGAGGAAGAGAGAGACAGAGTTGTTTTGAGGATAAAATGAGTTAAGATATGTCAAGCAGTTTTCAAACTTAGAGCACTTTTAAAAACAAGCATTAAATAAACGCTGCCTTTTATTACTATTATTATTATTATTTACCTTTAATGGTTCTTCATGAGCCACAAAGTCTTCAGATTTCTCCAGAAACTTATCTCTTGCTTCAAAGTTTGAAAAATAGTAAACCTTTTCTCGATATTTAGCTCCATCCTCTGGGGGACCTGGGAATAGCATAAAGTTTTCTTTGAGAGCCACTGGACAAAAGTTCTTTGTATCTCCCAAATGTCTTCTTTTCTCTTTAAGTCTGTCTTCATCCTAGAAAAAAAAGGAGAGAGCCCAAGTGTCACTGAAAGCAGCCAGAGAACATTGCTCGGATCCCCTTGTGCACCCCAAACTCCTCATACCCACCTCAGACAAAAGGACAAATAAAAGATTTAACTAGAATTGTGAGGTGATTGGAGAATATGCCATTCAGGGATTGATAAAAGGAACTGGGGTTATTTAGCATTGAGCAGAAAAGATCTATTGAGGTTGGGAATACTAGAGCCATCTTCAAGTATCTGAAAGGCCATCATGTCCAAGAGAAATTAGACCTTATTCTGCTTCAATGAATCATTCAACATACTAGCTACTGTTCCAGGAGCTGGGGATATAAATTTGAATAATAAAAAATCCCTATTGTCAAGAGGCTTCATTTCCAATGGGAGAGAAAACAGGATCTATATGCAGAATCCATACCAAGAGAATAAATACAAACCAAATTAAGGTATTTAGGGAGCGAGGGCACCAGCAATTGGATAGAGTAGGAAAGGGTTCATAAAGGTGGTGTTTGAGCTGAATCTTGAAGAGATTCAAGAAGAGAGACTCTGTGGGGTGAGGTGAGAGAGGAGTGTAATCCAGGCATACAAAGTAATTTGTTAACAAGCATTAAATGCCAACTCTTAGGACAGCTAGGTGGCTCAGTAGATAGAATGTTGGTCCTAGAATCAGGGAGACCTTATCTGGCTTCAGACACTGACTAACTGTGTGATCCTGGGCAAGTCACTTCACCCTGTTTGCCTCAGTTTCCTCACCTGTAAAGTGAACTGGAGAAGGAAATGGCAAACCATTCCATTATTTTGGCCAAGAAAACTCCAATGATGAAAAGTCAGCTATAACTGATCAACTCGACAATAACAACTCCTATTCTGTCCCAGGTCCTATGTCAGAAAACCTCCAGTAAAAAGAAAATTTTCTCTCTCTCCTCAAAGTCCATTTAACTTTGAGGTGGTTATGATAATTAGGAAGTTTTCCCTTACAATCAATCCAAATCTTTCTGCATATTCTATAGTCTGTATTCTCTGAGCCAAGCACAGTGAAACACATAATCTTTTTCCCCAAGTCCCTTTCTTTTTCAAACTTTTCTATTTCTGAAGGCACCACCATTTTTTTAGTCTTTCCAGGCTAGTTTGTTATCTCAGAATTATACCCAATGATTCCCCTGATTTCACTTCATATATTCAAACAGTTGCCAAATCTTGCCATTTCTGCCTTGACAACATTTCTCATTTCTAATTTTTTCTTTCCACTTAGCTCAGATCTTCATCTCTTACCTACTGAACTACAATGGCCTCAAGCCTCTCCCCACTCTAGTCCTTCCACATGGAGACCAAAGTGTTCTGCATCTACATACTATAAGGAATTAGCCATTTGAACAATTTATCTCAAGGAATGAGATCTTTCATATAAGTAATACTGGGCAGTTCTCAGATTTCCAAGTACACCATTAACCATGTGAATCTAGAACAAATCTCAAAGTTTCCTTTAGTAATTAAAAATTAGTCATTTAAAATTATTCCTACATATTCTTCTTCTTCTTCTTCCTCTTCTTCTAACTCTTCCTCAGCTTCTGTCTCTGCTTGAAAGTCATCTGTTTCTTCATCAAAATCTTCCATAGTCATTTCCCATCCAATATATTTGAAAGGTCCTAGAAATAGGAAGAAACAGCCACAAGTTAATCTTCTCAAAAGTAAAAAAAAAACTTTTCCTTTAGAATATACATGAATATACATACAACAATCCTGGGAGGTAGGTGCTATTATTGTTTTCATTTTACAGATGAAGAAACTAAGTTAGGAATAGGTTAAATGTTATTGTTGTTTGTTCTTTGTTCTTGAAGGGGACCATGACATCAGGGAGGGGATGTTGGGACGTGCAAGTGAATTGGATTTAAGTGAGGGAGGGCTGTGCAGGGTTACCTGCCTCACTTTCCCCTCCGGAGCCATCAGGATCCAGTGACCAGATATAGATCAAGACAACTGGAGATGACTCTGGATGAAATGGGAGACTTTGGCTTTTTAAGCTAAGGTCTTCAAATGGCACAGTGCATGTGAGGCTCATCTGTTCCTGATTCTTTCTATCCATTGTGTCCCGTAGGTGTCTCTTTTTCTGTCTTCATAACCTGATGCTATTTCTTCTGGTTCTGTCATATTTCACTCCCCAACATGTACTCTTCAATCCATTGTCACAGGTCTCCTGACTGTTTCATGAACAAGGTGCTCTATTTCTTGACCTTCGGCATTCTCTCTGGCAGTCCCCTATTCTCGGAATGCTTTCCCTCCTTCATTCATTATAGATTTCCCTAGTTTTCTTAAGTCCCATCTAAAATCCCATCTCCTACAGAAAATCTTCCCCAAGCCCACTTAATTCTATTATTCTCCCTCTATAAATTATTTCCTATTTAGCTTGTTTTGTTATCTATTTGTGTTTGTGGTATTTCCTTCCCATCATCCCCTAAACTCTTTGAGGGCAGGGACTGTCTTTTGCCTCTTTTTTGTATCTCTAGCAGTTAACACAGGGCCTGGCATACAGTAAGCCCTTCTTAAATTACTGAATTGAACTATCCCTTTAATAAACTGTAGGATCCAGGAAAGAAGAAGACTTATCTGATTGCAAGTTTGCCTTGTCCCAATATTGAACAGATTGCCCTTTGGACAAAAGGGCTCACGACAAACATTTGTGGAATATGTGAATCTTTTTAAAAACTCTTAAAATTTCATGGGATACATATTATTCCTTTTGTAATATCTCTATATACATATATATGAATATATCTATATCTATCTATCTATCTATCTATCTAGATAACATTACAATACTTACTGTCCATAGCATCAACCACTTGCTGAAGTAGATCCTCTGGAGTTTTTCCTCCAATATCTAAATGTATGATCTGAACCAAAGGTGACTCAACAACCAATAACTCTAAGGCTTTCCAAATACTTGGGAAACCTTTAACTTCTTCTTTTAATGGCTCTATTTCTGGGATTTCAGGATAACCATCTTCTGGATATTCAGGCAATATTCCTGAGTGGAAAAAAAGACAAACTAAAATTTTTGGACACTTTAATAGAATTAATTTCATTTCTGTAAATAATGACAACTCAAATCCTCACATCTACCATGATCCAGCAAATTGGATCTGCTTTTAATTCTTCCATTTCCTGCCTGGCCCCCAAGTACTAAATACTTTGCCTCTTCACCTCCACCTGTAAATTTCCCAGGCTTTATCAAGACTCAGGCCAAATCTCACCTTTTTTCCCCCCTCAATGCCCTCTGCTACTAGTGCCTTCCCCCATTCGATTCTCTTTCATTTAATTTGTGTATATTACTTTAAGGATATACTATTTTTGCCTTTCTTTGTGTCCCCAGGATTTTGTCCTTAGTTTGGCAGAGTAATCGATAAACAAATGCTTGCTGATTGACTGCTGGACATGGTAATTGTTGTAACCCCAGTCACAAAGGCCATTGATATGGGAACTTTCTCCTCCCTGGAAGAGATGAATTTCTTTCCCTGAATGAGGTGGCAAGAGAGCCCCGGCCTTTTTTGTCTTTGACACTTTCTTCAAGTTTGAACTTGCGTTGGGCACTTCTGGCTTCCAGCTTTGAGAATGCAGGTGGAAGAGACCAACCTCATTTCAGGTTTTTGGAGGAAAAGACTTTGGGAAGACATGAGAAGAATGGCCAAAGCCATCATGTCCCTATCCTTAGTTTGCTATAGGAGAGACTTCAGAGAGTTTTCCTTTAAGTAAGTTCTAGGACTCTCAAAGTTTAGAACATCAGGAAGGTAGAGATGAATACATATTCTTCTAGGATAAAAATCTGACAAGAAATTTTTGGAAGTCAGATAATGAAGGATCTTTATTGGAGGCAAAAAAAAATTTTCTGTGGACTCCATTGCCAATAGGCCTAAGGTGAGAAGACAGTAGTAGGTTAGTTATTCAAGGAAAGGATTCATTTGAAAGGCTGGAGAATTGTTCAGTGAATCAGCCAGTAGACATTTATTAACAATTTACAATGTACCAAATAATTGTGCTAAGCAATGAGTGTGCAAAGGGGGAAAAAGCAAACAACAATAACTCCCCACAACTGTCCTTGCCTTTAAGAATACATTCTAAAAGGGGATACAACCTGTAAATAACTATTTAAGGAAAAGATGCAAGCAGAATTTATGGAAGGTAATTTCAGAGTGAAGGTATTAGCAAGAATAATCTCCCAGTAGGTTGAACTAAGTCTTGAAAGAAACTAGGAAAGTTAAGAAGCAGATGTAAGGAAGGAGAACATTCCAGGAATGGGTCCACTGGATTTTTTTTCTATGTAAAACCCTGGAGGCAAGAGATGGAGTGTTGTTAATTAGGAACAGTGAACAGACCAATGTAGCTAGGTCATAAAGTGTGTGAAATGGGAGTAAAATGGGAGAAGATGGAAAAAGAAGGAAATGCTTTGCTTGGAACAGATCTGGCAGCAGCTCCTAATCTGAACTTAGTAAAAGTTGTTGTTCATCCTTTATTCTTGAAGAGGACCAGTCACATCAGGAAGGTGATGGCTTGACTTGCAAGTGAATTGGATTTAAGTGAGGAAGGCTGCACAAAGTCATCAAGCCCCCTCTTTTCTCCAGCGTCATTTAGCGTCCAGTGTCAAGACATGGGTCAGAATGACTAGCAATGGCCCCAGATGTAGTAGGAGACCTTGGCGTTTTTAGGCTAAGGTCTTTCTAAGATCTCAGTTTGTCTGAAGCAACAGCCATTCAATGACTAAAGAATAGGCAAGAATTGAGGCAAAAAGATGGTCTAGCTTGAATCAATCTGGCAAGGAGAGACCCTCTGGGTTTCTGGCCAGAACAGAAACAATTGTGGTTTCTAGGAGCCTTTCCAAATCGGATCTACACCAGCCAGAAACCTAGAATTTGCTATGGCATCCAATTCAGACAGGATGGAATAAGTTGACTCCAAGGTAGGGATAAGGAAAGAAGGGTTGGCTGAAAATAAGAGAGAGGAAAATAAGAATGAGCAATGCCCAGTTTCTGAAATGTTTTCATATATAACCAGGTTTAACTACTAAGATTTAGGAGTTTCTCTTTTGTCTACTGTTTTCAACCTCACTCCCTTCTCCCAACCATCACCTCCACAACCATAAAAGATAAAAACCAAAGATGATGGTAATGGTGACATCAGGTTGTGTGGGTGATTTCTAAAAAGCAGGGCAAAAGATAAAGTTTGAGAAAACTTATGTCCTTTCCTGTAGATAAAACTGTGTGGCAGAAATTCTGGCTTCCAAGAGGAAGAATGCATTAAGAAACCTACAATGGAGCTACAGGAAAAGTTAAGTCTTAGAGTTTGTTAGTAGAAAAAAAAATTAGAGCCATGTTACACTATGTATGCATTGCTGTTACTTCATAATAGCTTGTCCCCAGGCAGAATTTCCTGGGAAGATTCATGTTTATATTAATAATTTATTCTTTTGTATATAAATATAGTTTTTAAAATATTGAGATTTTTTTCCAGTTAGCAAAATTGGGAGTAGGAGGGCAAAATAAATAAAACATTTTTACGGAAATGAAATATACACAATTTGTTTTCAAAACACTTTTGTGGGTGTGCATATGTATAGAGGAGACAGTTCTAAAAATGATGCATCATATGATATTAGAGAAATAAACTAAAAGACAGGTAATAATCTAATATCTAATAATAACCTATGCTTCTTTGTAAGAAAAAAGAATATAGTGTGACATTTGATCTAACCTCGTAATGGATCAATCTCTTCTTGTACTATCAAGGATTCTTTTAAATCAGGAGCAGCAGCTGTTAAAGAAAACATTTGTTAATGCTTTATATTTCAATAAATAATAGCAATCTTAATGAATTGTTTCATAACCATTATTGAAAAGTATAGCATGACTGCTGGCTGCTGTCTTCTCCCTGTCCAGTTCAGAAGGAATGATTATGTTAGTAATTGTTCTAGCCCTGTTTGGATTTCTTCCTTTGAAGACTGCCTGTTCATGTCCTTAGTCCATTTATCGATTGTGGGATTTTATAATAAATCTCATTTATTTAAGTCCTGTTCTTGGGTTTTCACCTCTTCCCCTCTCTTCAGCAGATGCTGGCTTACCACATAATCATCCATTTGGAGAGGATTTTTTTGGTGCCAAGTATAGGAAGGATGGAAGGAACTGATTTGAGTCTTTTCTCATTTTAAAACTCATAGAAGGAGCCCACATCCACGTAGCTTCAATGAATAGTGCCATTTTGATGACAGTTTCTTAGCCTGTTTAACAGGATGCAGGAATTTGATAGAGCAACAAACGATGCTCATTATCTAAACACAAAAAGAGAACTGGTCCTAGCATAGTGCTGTTTTTCTGTTGTTTATTCATTTTCAGTTGCGTCCAATTTTTCTTGCCAAAGTTTTCTTTTCCAAAAATTTGGAGATTTCTTGCCAAACATAATGGAATGGTTTGCCATTTCCTTCTTCAGCTCATTTTACAGATGAGTAAGTTGAGGCAAACAGGATAAAATGACCTGTCCAAGAGTCATACAGCAATACGTATCTGAGGCCAGATTGGACTCAGGGCTTCTTAATTTCAGGGCTGGCACTAAGTCCACTATACCACCTAATATATAAGAGGAATAAGGTATAAAAAGACATGGTAGGTGCTTAATAAATGTTTATTAACTAGAATATAATCTCTTTGAGGTCAGGGGCTGTCAATTTTTTTTTAATACTCTGCATCTAGTATAGTGTTTCACACAAAATAGATACTTAACAAAAGTCTATTGAATTGAAAAAAATGCTGTATGAATTCTAAGTGAGATATAGTACTTTTGAGTAGAATAATTGATGAAAGCTTGATGGAAAAATGTATTTGTCACAATAAAAAGAAACAATATTTTAAACAATAGAATGTATCTGTATTTCTCAGAGTATATTTAGATCCCCATCTAATTTCATTCAGATTCTGGGCATCTGAGTTTATTTTACTTTAGGGAAACAGATGCTATGATGATTGTTATGATAACCACTTTTGTGCAAATGTTGTGAGAGCATGGTGTAATAATAATATCCAGTAATAATATGATGCTTTATGATTTACAAAACACTTTATGTATATTTTGTCATTTGATCCTCCCAAGAAGTCTGTGAAATGAAAATGCTATGATTATGACTTTCTATTCCTAGTAATAAATTTCCCAGAAAAAAGAACCAATTTTTATTAAATTTAGTTCTACAGTAGGGCAATGCCCTCTTTTTTCTTCATTTATTTATTCAAGCTGAGTTGAAAAACTGATGACATCGACATCAGTTAAAATCCACTTTCTTAAAATTCCCAAGATCAGTTTGCACAGATGCTTTATATATATATATGTATATACATATATATTATATATATATATATATATATATATATATATATATATATATATATATATATATATATATATATATGTAATTGAAAAAAAATCAGACCCCAACAAAATGTACATGAAAGAATAATTTCAAGGTCCCTAAAGGTTTGACTGACTTTATGTGCTTAGCAATATATGTGACTAATAGATAGATAAACGTTTGTAGCAAGTTGCTTTTCTCTGACCTCTGCTTGGTCTTTTGTCTTGTAATCTGATTATTCTTATTCAGCTTTGGTGACTCTTCTTAGTTCTTCACTCCTGAATTCTGGCTTGGGTCCTGGCTATGTTCTCTGGCCAAGCTGATGATCTGTCGCTTTATTTCCCTCACTGACCTAAAATGGGTAGAACCCATCAGTCTGCAGCTTGCTTGTGGACTGTGGTTCTCCAGAACTTCTTGCAACAAGAGAATCCGCTAAGAACTTGTTTGCTGCCCAGATGGAGGCCTCTGCTGACCTATGCCGGCCATGATGAAATCTTCAAGAGTTGAATCAATAAACACTGTAGTGGAGCCATGTTCCGAATCATATCAATCACAAACTAAGGGATAATAGAGTCCACAAACTATAGGCAAAGTTATACCAAACTTTTATCACTGGTAGGGGTTGTAAGCCAAGAACTCACTGAGTCTGTTAAGATCACAGAATGTACATACCGGCCAATGTCATGTTTTGCTATAAGTCTGTGGGGTTAATTCCAAGGGTAAGAGAGGTGATCAGGTTCTTTTGCTCATTCTGGATGCTTAGCAACAAGTATTTTCCAAGTGAATAAATATAGCAAGCATTAGCTCCACGACACCAAAAGGTAAAAAGCACAACTCCTGTATATTTGGGTGTATTCATGGAAAGATGTGAATAGTTGTTGGGGATGAGTTATAGCTAGCTGGATCTTGGATGAGTAATAAATTCAAGAAGGGCAAATCCTATAAAGGTTCCCTTGGAAGTTGCTTCCAGATGATGAGCATGTTTCTCAACAAGCCTTCTCCATACTCATAAAAGCATCACTATCCATGAAAGAATTACAGGATGGGTTTTAACAGTGACATAAAAGGAGGCTGAATTGTTCTTGCTGACATCAAGAAAAGACTCTGCTTTCACATTTGTTCTCAGTCTGACTCTTGAGAAATTCTTGAAAATTTAAAAGCGTTAATTATCTAGGAAACATCTATGAGCTCATATCTGTCAAAATCAATTTTTTTGGCACTTGGATTTTTATTTAACTTTTCCTTTTGAGGTAATTGGGGTTAAGTGACTTACCCAGGGTGACATAGCTAGCAAGTATTTGAGACTCGGGTCCTCCTAACTCCAGGGTCAGTGTACTACCCATTGTGCCAACTAGCTGTCCCCCTCAGGAGTGTTTTTTTCAGGCAATTTGACTGGCACATTTTCAAGACCTTCAGTAGCCTTCCTTTGAAATATCTGCCTATTGTCCAAGAGAAACCAATCATGGACTAGTTCTCATTTTGAAGCCAGATGATTGATGGTCAGTGATATCAATCAATGAATGCCCACTCCTCATTTTCAGAATTTCCTTTCTACGAAGGAGAGGAAAAAGGGAGGAGATGACGACAAGAGTCTACTCAAAACTGCATATCTAGCTAAGAAATGTGGAGCAAAACAAAAACCCTATTATCTCTTTTTCCTTTTTTGTCTTCTGCAAAAAACTCCATTCTATCTGACTGACTTTGATAAAAGACATCCTGTCTCCTAACCTAGATGAAAAGACATCCTGGTTCCTCTTTATGTCTCTTTTATAATTTATACAGCCTTGTAGGCTGTTAGCCTGCTAAGCCCCAAATTTTCAGGATATAAAACTCTCCCCAAACTATTTCTAATTTACTAGACTCCCTTTAGAGACTAGCTTGTCAACTATGGAATAAGTAAATTATTTTGTGACTTTAAGAGAATCTGTTTGAATTCTTTCAAACTAGGAATCATGCTTTTCACATACTTCAATCATTAGGAGATGATAGTTATCTCAGGATGGGTAGTCTACACAGTTTGTATTCTAATAAATTCCCTGAGAAGCCACTGCTATATTATAATGGAAGAGTAGAGATTTTTCAGAAGTTACAAAAAAAAAAACCCCAAAACAAAACCTATGAAACTTTTAGCATGCAAACTTTTAAGGTTACATGCAGCAATGCTTCAAGGAGATCACTAGGTGATGCAGAAGATAGAGCAATGGGCTTTGAATTAAAATTTGAATTCAAACATCTACGTGCTGTGTGACTCTAGGTAAGTCACTTACTCCTATTTCCCTCAGTTTTTTATCTATAAAATAAAATGGAGAAGGAAATGGCAAACTACATGCGGACACACTGACCACTAACCTCTAAGGTTTTTTTTTCTCTAAACATGTAGCAGTTGCCAAAAGGGAACCAAACAAATGAAGCAAACAGAATGATAATTTATCTTAATGATTTCTTTAAAAGTGATTATCTTTTGGCTGTGTCCCCCCACCTCTCTTCCCCTTTCAGTATCCAGGACAACTCTGGGAAAATCCTCTTCATAAGGACTCAGAGGAAAGACAGATTAGTTGTGTATTGCTATCCCTGGCTCATATGGGATCCAACAATAAGACTAGTTTAATAGAATCGGATTGGAAAGAATTGGATAAAATGTGGGTATAGGTAACGAAAGCATAATCTAACCTAATTCGGCTTCGGCCTCAGCCTCAGCCTCATGTTCTGCTGCAGTTTCAAATTCTTCCCCTTCCATTCCTGGTTGCTCTGATTCCACCGTTGGCTCGGGCGACTCGTTTGCTTCAGCTTCCATTTCGGTCGCCTCGGGCTCTGGCTCCGCCTCAGGCTCCTGATCAGGCCCAGGCTCAGCCCCAGGCTCAGACTCAGGCTCACGCTCAGGCTCAGGCTCAGGCTCCTCCGGTATAAATCCTAGTTTAAGATTATTTAGAGGAAAGAAAAAAGGAGGGGAGAGGGTTATACTCGAGTAACTTCTGGTGTTGTTCAAATTAATCCACTTCTGAATTTGTGGGAAAAGGATTCTGGAATTAGTCATTTTCCTTAAAATTTTCCTTTTTATTTTATTTGTGTGTAGATTTCATGAAAGATGGTGGAAGTTATAGTGGCAACATGACTTTATTCAAGTTCTTCCTTTAATTTACATTAACTTGAGGGTTCTGAGCAAGTCATTTCATTAAGTGATATGGGACTGTTCTCTGATGAAAATAAGTAATAGGCATTGGGGTGCATTAGGAGAAAATGACTTTGGATTTTGAAATTTAAAACAAAGACCTTGGGCCAAATTATAGAATCTTAAATTTCCATAGTGCATAGATCACACACAATGCATATATAGGTATATACACATGGGCATATTATACATGCATGCACATGTGTATACATAGGCACACATGCTATATACATACAGGTACATGTGTGTGAACATGTGCACATATTATATGTACAATGCATATGTGTATGTGTGTACATACACACTAGATACAAGGCATGCCAGCATGTACACACATACATGCATGTGCAGTGTGTATATACATGCAACATACACATATATACATATGAATATGTATATACATATATTATATATGTACATGATATTTCCCCTCTTTCCTCCTTCTTTTAGAACAGTTATTAAACTTTTCCACTTGCTACCTCTTTTTGCCTTAGAAATATTTACATGACCCTGGTTATATAGGCATATAAAATAGGTATACAAATCACACATTTACTGATAACCAATCATCATTTCACAATTCTTACATTCAGTTATGAGACCCCATATGGAGTTGCAAACCAGTTTAAGAAGTGGGGTTATATAGAACATGAACTTGAAGGCAGGAAATATTTCAGCTTTGCTTTTGTAACACCCTGGCAATGATGACAGTGAATGGAAAATAGTAGATATTGCTGGATGAAAAATATGTCAAAAATAATTAAATAAAACTTATTTTGGATTTGTACCTTTTGCAAAATAAAAGCATGAAAAATTACAGTAAGGTATATAGAAATTAGGGTTGACCTCAGAGCTAAGGATCTCAGAGTAGGGAAGGGAAAGAAAAGAGAGGATAACATGATCTATAAATCACCTTCTATGTGCCAGGTATTTTATAAATATTACCTCGTTTGATCCTCACAAGAACCCTGTGAAAAAAATGCTAATAATTATCTTCCTTTTATAGCTGAGGAAATTTGAAACCAAGATTAAATGACTTGTCTGGGATCACATAGCTAGGAACTATCTAAGGCCAAATTTGATTTAGTCTTCCTGACTCCAGGCCCAGTGTTCTATCTACTGTACCACCAGCTGCCACTAATAGCCATCTAGTGTAATCTCTACTTGTCCTCCAACGTGAAACTTTTCAGAAGACACCACCTAATGGATTTTCCTCTTTTGCTTTCCTTCCTAGATTTCTGCTAAATTTCACATAGTATTGTGAATGGTAACAAAAAACAGCAACTACAATAATTTTCTGAGGATATACAACAAAAATTTTAAATATTTGCTTTTATTTAGATTTTTGCTAAATGCTTTGTTATAAAGCATTAGTTAGATTTTATCTCCTTGCAGTTTTTCATTATCAAAGATATGACAGTGGCAGAGGTTAACATGTGATACATATACAGACACTGTTCATGAGTTCATAGACTTTAGAGCTGAAAAGATCCATAGATATTATTTAATCTATTTTAAACATCAAGAGAGCAGAGAATTTCAGTGGCTTGTTTAAGGTTATTGGCCAACAAGTAGCTAAGTGAGATCTAATGAATAGTACCCAAGTCTCCTTTTCATTCCATAAGTGCGTGGAATTATGAGTTGGTAATGGAGAGTTGGTCTTGTTGTGGGAGATAGCTAGTTTTTAAAATTTTGTCTGCTCTATTCAATAGATCCCTTTCCCTAACTCCAGTACAAAGATGGGCAATATTTCATTTCAGATTAATGCAAATCCAATCTCATCTTTTTTTGTTTTTTTCTTTTACTTTTTCATTATAGTAATTTATTTTTCCAAATAAATATAAAGATAGTTTTCAACACTTACTTTTACAAAACCTCCCCAAGATAGCAAGCAATCTGTCAATCCAATCTTAATGGTATGCTATTACCTTCTCCATTTGAGCTCACCACATAAAGAAGGTAATAAAGTATTTTTGTCTAAAAGAATTTGACTTCTCAAGTGGCTCGGTATTGGAAGGGGATCTTAAATTTAACTCTCAGCTTGGGTGGCAGGCTCCCTTTGAATAAAAGAACTGATTTGCTAGTTTATCTGATATCAAATGACTGAAAATTGACTC
Organism: Sminthopsis crassicaudata; assembly: GCF_048593235.1. Taxonomy (NCBI): domain Eukaryota; kingdom Metazoa; phylum Chordata; class Mammalia; order Dasyuromorphia; family Dasyuridae; genus Sminthopsis; species Sminthopsis crassicaudata. The sequence continues at coordinate 195,047,256 of NC_133620.1, read as the reverse complement.
TAACATTACAAAATCCAGCTGGGATGGTGATCCATGGTTGTAATTCTTGCTAACGAGAAGTCTGAGCTTGTGTTCAAAAGTTCTGAGATCCCAGTGTCCCCAAGAAGTCTGATACCTATAAGGTGAGTTTCTGAGAGAAGGACCATTAGGCTACCTAAGGAGAGATGAATGGAGAAAATCAAAGCTTTCTTGCCCATTAGCAATTGGAGTTGTGAGTGACCAGTTTGCTTCCAGCCTGGATAAGATAGGAAGACTCCATTAAAAAAAAGAAAACAAGATAAAATAAAACCCCATAAGATTATAGATTTAAAGCTAGAAAGGACTTTAAGGGTCATACAGTACAACTCCTTTTCATTTACCTCAGTTTATTCATCTATCTCAGTTTATTCATCTATAAAATGGGGTTCACACTAGCCACTTTCTCCTAGGATGTAGGAGGATCAATAGAGATAATTTTTATTAAGTACTTAATTAATACAGTTCCTGATATAAAGTAGTTGATAGAAAAATTCTAGTTATCATTATTAGTGTTATTTAAGGCACATGACCTATGGATTCCATAACCAATGATGACAAAAGAGATCTTTTAAATCTTTGAAGATTTCTGGCAGAGTATAGCTTGTTCTCACTTTCACTTTAGTTTATGACCTGATCAAATTTGTTTTACTCTGTCTTTACTCCAAAAGTCCTACTATTTATATTGAGAAAAGAATCATAGATCATGTTTGTAAAACACTGCATACACATTATTTCCTTACCTAAAAGCATCTTCCCGATGCAAATAATATCAGCCCTATTTTATTAATAAAGAAGTTTACAGTCAGAGAGGTGAAGGGATTTTTTACAGGATCACATAAACACTAAGCATAAGAGCCAGGATTCAAACTTCCCTGGATACAATGTATGAATTGTCTTTAGGTAACAAGTATAAAGGCAATATGAACCACACAGGTGGATACTAATCACAGGTCCCTCTTATTTCTTTTGAATTATTTGAAATGACAATACAAAATCATATTATCTTAAATAAGTCTACTTGCCTTCAATTTTCTCACTTTCTCTTTTCCTATTTTCATCTTCAAATGTAACTGTTGGTTCATCTGATCTTCTGAAATGAGAATTTTTCCAAAATGAACATCTTTGCATTTTCATGATTTCAAACTTCTGCATTTTGAGAAAATCTGAGACCCTCCCCAGCCTGATAATACTTGCTATCTCTTTCTTTATTATTTATTCCTTTATGTGGCTTGTACCCAAGATTATTTTAACTTCAGCATTTAATTTTGTCCTATAATGGAACCAGTAAATTTTTTGTTCTATTGGAAGGAGTATCATCACTTTAAGCTCTAAAGAAACTTTTGGAATTTAAACGATATGCACAGAGTGTGAACATTTACCCTACATCTATGAATCCATAATGTGACCAACCGTAGAGGGATCACTTTGGAATAGGGAGCACAGCTGTGGCTGGGCAGATTTTCCTTACAGAATGAGGGAGAGTCTCAGCTGGATTACTTGGGGAGCAAAGAGAGAGAAAAGGTGTAAGGTGAGCCTTGTTCTGCAACACTGGCTCAGGGATTGGGAGATATAATCCACAGTTTCTCTCTTCCCTATTTTCTCTTCCAATCTTATTTTGTGAGTTCATCTTCTAAGTGGAGAAAGCCATGATCCTGGGCTCACCATAGAGCTCACGGGGAATGAGAGCATACAAGCAGCCTATAGCATGGAGTCCACTCATTCTGGAACATCGTTCAGAACTGTTTCCCCAAAGTTATGAAAGTGTGCATATTTATTGGCTCAGCATGACCTCTACAATGTATATCTAGGACAAATTAAAGAAAGAAGAAAAGGATCTGGGAGAACAAAAACATTTATAGCAGCTCTTCTTTGGAGTGGCACAAAAGTAGAAATTAAGGTGATATCAATCAGCTAGGGAATGGGTAAAAAAATTACGCTATATGAATGTGATATAGCACAGAAAAATTGATGAAAAGGACAGCACAAATGGCACTAATGGAAGAAACCAAATCTTGTTGGAAGATAGATTGTTGGTGGGCACACCAACACATAAGGAGTAGCTCAAGATCGATCTTCCAATGGAAAGTAGCTTCATCTTTGCTCTATTTTCTCTTCCTCACCTCAGCCCCATCGCAAGATAAGGATGGTTTGAGCCTATAGGCCTTGGGGAAACAATTACCTTATTCCTGTGTTAATGATAGCATCCTATGGTATTTTGCAGCCATGAAAATATGAAATATCAAGTCATCTTTCCAAGTTGTGGATGTGGATGTGTTTTTGCCCCCATAATCAGTGTTAATCTAATCTTCTGAAGCCTAACATTGGAACAATAGCCTAATCCATGCGTGTTATGAGTTTTGTATAATAGTTAAGGACTTTGAGGAGAGTGAGAGTGTTTTCCTCTGATTTTCCCTGAAATGCTTTCTTCCTTTCTGGATCAAACTGGATTTAAAATCCACAGAAATCTGGGAGAGGCTCTGTATTTTTGCACCACAGACAGGGGTAGTGAAGTAGAAATAATTCAAAATGATTCTCAAGAGATGATAGATTTTCGATGTGAGTGTGTATTCCTTGGAAATTGGCATATATTAAAAATTAGGGCTTGGTTTATTTTGTTGATTGCCAGATTTAAGAAAGTGATGGAGAAAATGTTAGCAAATTAAATTTAAAAGTGTTGGACACACTTTGGAGGGGAAGAGCTGGTTGTTAAACATTTAGGGCCTATGCACCTTTTTTGTCTTTTTTTTTTCCCCCAGGCAATTGGGGTTAAGTGACTTGCCCAGGGTCAGACAGCTAGTAAATGTTAAGTGTCTGAGGCTGCATTTGAACTCAGGTCTCTCTTACTTCAGAACCAGTGCTCTATCTACTTCACCATCTAGCTGTCCCCTGCACCTTTCTTTCTAGCATGGTAAGGGTGGAAGGTAACTGCAGAGGAATTAGAGGCAGAGAGTATGCAGAATGACACCTTCTAGCTTGCCAACATGTTGAACATTGATTTCTTGATTTCGACTCATATTATTAGACTACAGACAGAACTTTGTTTCTCATCATTAGATAAAACTAAACTTTGCCAGAAACTGAATGATTATAGTATGAGCTAAAATATTAATTATCTGATGTCTCCTCAATGTTGTCGATTGAACCAATGGATTATTCTGTCATTATGTATCTATATCTACCTAGGAAACCCTATAAAATAATTGTTTCTATTTTTGTAACTGTTGATTTCCCTTTTCCTCTCCAAAGTCTTATTTTCCTTCCAGATCCTCTATAGTCCTTAAGACTCATATAACACCATCCTGTAATAGGTGTAATACTGCTCCCCAAATGAAAAAAAAATGGGATTTTAAGGTAAATAAACACCTTAGAACCCTTTCAGGCATCTTACCTCATGGGACAATGTCAATGGCTGGGACTTGGGCTCTCGCCCAAAAGGGCTACTAGACAAATAGGCTATCATTAATCATCAGATCTTCATTGTCTAAGTAACTCATAATAATACTAGAGACCAAAGTTAAAGTTGATAGGACATTTCATAGCTTTCAATCAGCATGCATAACTTTTGAGAATCTAGGGTAATTTTCATGTTAAGATGAACCATCAGAAGATATATGTGTATTCATAATATACATATATATACCTACACATATACATATATTCATATTATACACATATACACATACATACATATATATAATACATATTATACATAATATATATGAATCATTTCTTTCTACTTTTTGTTTTTCTAAATTGTAGATTTTGGTTTGCAATGTTATTTTAGGGATAGTTAAAGTAGTTTAAAAAATCCAATTTACTGTTTCTCCTACTAAGAATTTCTTGAGGGTTGATTGTTGAGTGAAAGAAATAACTGTGATGCTAACTGATAATATAGCCACAATTTCTACCTTAAAGATATGAAAAGTACTTAGAAAAGTTACAGTTTAAAAAAATTAATTAGGATTTCTGTTAATTAGTCAAAGGTATTTTGTATTATAAAAATCTCACCAATGGGAATTAGCAACATCAACTGAACAGTTATAATACATTATTAAATGTTTATTCAATATTTCTCTAAATATTAAATAGGCTTATTAATGCATTATACCAAACAGAGTTTACCTTTCAGATCGTTCAAGTAAACTAACTTCTTCTGCTTCTTTTTTTTTCCTTTCTAGTACTTTAGCAATAATATCCTCTTTGTTCTCTAGAAACAGCCTATTAAGTAAAAAATTTCCTGTAATATAATTTAAAAAATAATTTTACATTGGAATTTAAAATGGAACAAAAAAATTTAAATTTAAAAATGAATGTCAAAAACTATTATCACACAATAGTGATGTACAATGGGGAATTTTAATTTTCATTTTGAAATGAATATTTACCAACCTTGACTTTCTAAATCTCCTAATACAACGATGGTATCAGGAAGAATTCCTTTATTGCTTATGGCCGTCCAGAACTCTCGGATCAAAGGAACATTATCCATCACCCAACCTCCATTCTTCGGCGCACCAGGAAATCTATTTTGGTTTTTCCTCAGCAAGCTGCAGCAAAGTTATAAATTTGTATTACAATCATGACTTGAGATAGGAGAAATAAACATGGAATGTCACCATTGTACTATCTTTGAGGCTCTAGAGCTTTTTTCACTTTGTGTGTGTGTGTGTGTGTGTGTGTGTGTGTGTATGTCACAGCAGTCTGGTGTGAAGCCCTTCTCAAAGTAATGTTTTAAGTGAATTAAATAAAAATGCAAGGAGTTATGTGGAAATATATTTATAAAAGATTTTTTTTTCAAACCAAATTCTTGAACCACAGAATAAGAACATCTGATTTAAATAAAGTGTACAGGACCTATTGGGTGTTGGGAGCACTGTGCACCATCGGGGAAGGAGAAGGGAAATAAATTGAGGACTATACATGAATTCAATGGAGAAGTCCTCAGACTATACATGCATTCAGCCTCCCTGTTTTGTAAATAAAGAATAGGAAACATAAAGCTTAATTCTGTAACAACAGCAAATGCCAAAACCAAAACATATAGTCTGGGGATTTTGTATAGCATGGGGATGGGGAAGTGAAGAAGTAAAAAGGAGGAAGAAGAAAGAAAGTGAGATAAAATAGGTGAAAGAGACCTACAAATTTTCCTTTTTTTAAAATATCAGTTTCCTAAAGGCTTGCCACCTGACTAAGTAGTTTGATAGCTTAGCTGCCTTCCTTATCTGTTTTTTATATCAGAGTTCTGAAATCCAGTTAAATTTTTTATTAGAAATTGAGGCTTTAAACTTATACAGTGTGAATGCCTTATTCAGTGGGAGTTTGTAAAAAGATAATATATGCAAAGTTTTTTGTAAACCTTAAACTGCTACTAAAATGTGAGTCATTATTATTTTTAAAAGACAACTGTATAAAGAAAGGTACACTCTATTTCATTGCTACTCTGATGGACCCTCAAACTTGGTCCCTTGTTTACCTCTATGTGACAAACAACTGGTTAAAGGAGAGCCAGTGGATAGCTCTTTATCACTAGGAGCAGAAAATAATTTCATGTTCATGCTCTATCAATAATGAAGTAATTCAAGGCAAGAAGGCTTCTAAAAATTAGGCCATGTGACAGAAAACTGATGGGGCTTATTGGGAAGATTCATTTTCCCTGCCTCAGTTTGATGTGGGGGTACAGTTTTTAGAGATGTTGGAATAGTAATCCTCAGGCTACTGCCCTTGGGAATGATGTAGTCTCTTTAGGAATATAACTATTGGGAGTAATGTAGCACAACCTTGGAGAATGTGTGTGAGAGAAAGAGAATTGGCACTGATATTTTTATTCCACTAAACTATCCTTGAGGGATATCTGGTTTGCTATCCAAAAGTCTGGGCTGCTATCTCACTCCTGGGCTCAAACAATGAGTGCTTCTTAATTTCATGAAAGAAGAAAGGGGGTTATTGTTAGTCCCCATTAGCAATTTTCTCACTAATCATGGGAATCCCAGTCTCATTAGGTCATTTACCCTGCTCTGTTCTTTGTTCTGTACTCTCCAAATCCCTATAAATTTACCTGTTTGTCCCCTGCTCTTTGTTATCTTTCTCTCTTGGAATTTAGCTCACTTTAATTAGCATTACAATTATAATAAAAATCTGCCTCTTGACTTGCAGATTATCTAAGTTTATAAATTCTTTTGGGACACCTGTGGGACTGTGTCACTGTTTCAGAATACCAATATTCTGGGGTCCCCCTGAACTGCAAAAAGTTCATTTCCTAGAAACTCCAAAGAAACTTTAAAACCACCAAAAGTGACTGTAAATTGGATACAAGGAAGGGGAAGCCAAGGGCAGGAGGGGAAAGGGTAGTGTGGAATTGAGAAATGTACTCTCAAATAATTCTAAAAAAATTAAAGAAATTATTCTGATAAAACACTGTACTCCAAATTACTTTGTCCTTATTTATCTGCATAAATATTGTATCCTCTCCAATCAAATGTAAGTTCTTTATGGGATCCGCACATACTATGTACTTAATAAATGTTTACTTGGTTAAATTGAATATAACCTTAGAATGCTACAAGTTAGCTTCTCCTAACATAGCGTTGTAGATGACATCAGATTTCTTAAGAGGGTACAAGCTAACAGATTTATGACAGATACACATTCTTCTGCAAAGATTTTTTCTTCTTCTGAAATATTACTATCTGCTCTTAGCTATAGCTCTTGAACTATTGCAAAATTTTTTTCCTTAGATTAATATCAAGTAAAATGAGCACTTCCATATGCATATTAGAAGAGAGAGGATGGCTTTTAGTTAGACTTATAGTTAAAGATTTGTCTTAAATTCCCATACCTTAATTAATTTATTTAATGAACTAACAAACATTCCTAAATAATTCAAATAGATTTATTATAGTTATCCACCATTTGACAAAATAACTTTCATGGAAATTTCAATACTCAGATTTCAATTCATTTCAATATAACCTTTAAACAGCTACTGTGTGTAGAATAATGGGATAGTTAGCTAGGAAGTGCTTAACAATGATTTATTTCATACATTCATTCATTCATTCATAAACAATGTGAGAAATATAAATCTTAGATTTCACATTTATTTAAAGATAGGGTCCCTACACTGAACATAGGCTGGCCTAAAAGTATTTTATGAAGAACTCACATAGCGCAAGCACTTAACTCAGAAAAAATAATACAGGAACATGCTCAAGGTCTCTCAAGAACCTTGGAATTGATTTGTGATATGGGAGATGCTGGTACAGAACTACCCAGCGTGGTGTGCCCTCATCAGAAAATGCAAAATTGAAGTAGCTCAAAAGAAATGTGAAATGTGCAAATTGAGAGAATCTACCCCAAATGTTCATATGGACTGTGCTTGGTAGAATATTCTGAGCTCATACTGATCTCATCAGTCATAACTGGACACACTGTTGACTAACAGTGATATCATTTTGGTTTTCTTTGCTCTGAAAGAGTTGTTAGTCCTAAAGTTTCAACGTTTTTATTGTTGTTCAGTCATGTCTGACTCTTCATGTCCCCATTTGGGATTTGTTTTTTTTTTTTTGAGTAAAGATATTGGAGTGATTTCCCATTCCTTCCTCCAATTCATTTTACACATAAGGAAACTGAAGCAAACAGATTTTAAGTGACTTATTCAGCCACTGTGAGCTAATTAGCTAGCTAATAAGGCTGCATTTGAACTCATAAAGATGAATCTTCCTGCCTACCTATCCAATTGTCCTATCCTAGTTAGAGAAATCCCGCAGGGATATATACTGATATGTATATTATACTAATGTGAACTGCACATTATTAATTGTGGGTTTTTTAGATATTAGGAAGGGCTGTTACTGGTTACCACTGGATAATTTTAAATAATAATAACCTTATTCTCTTTAGGGAGACTTGTTTGTTTATAACCCAACTTCTCAAACTGTAGTTTGCAGCCCTAAAGGAGCTCTTGTAACTGAATGTAATTGGCAGTAAATGGTTGGGTTATATACTTATTTTATATACCTATATACTTGGGGTCACATAAAAATTTCTTGGGCAAAAAGGGGTTTCACTGGAAAAAGTTTAAGATTTTTAGAGTAAGGGTAATATCCAGGAAAAGCCTTTAGGGCTCAGTAATGGTAATTATATTGCCTGGGCTCCCTGGAAAGTTGGATGATGGATAGTTTGTTGTATAAATGAGATGGAATACTTATAAAGTGTTTGCCACAATCTCTTGTTTCTTGGCCAGGAACTCTACCTTCTGATAATTCTCAATAAAGAAGCTCCCCTCATCCTGCAGATTCTTAGGAAGGCCTCTACTAATTTACCTGCCACAAAAGCTACCTATTTTGATTAGTTAAGAGGATAATTTTTGAAAGCTAATTCACAGTGACTAAGGAAGGCCAATGTCTGATGTTACTGCTCTTAAAAGATAGGCTGTGGAAAGGTGCTGGTGTTGAATTGCAATATGAATTGGCCAATCTTGTTGGGCTTATAGTTTGCAACATCTGGAATTGGTTTCTAAACAACTTGAATTAAGCATATCGAAATTACAAAGAGGGATTGGTTTACTTGTGCCAGTGAAACCTTTTATGCCCAGGTAACTCAATCTGGGTCATAGGTTTATGAAGTCTTTTCTATTCCTTTCTTTCTTCCTTCCTTTCTCTTCCCTTCCCTTTTTCTCTTTTATTTTTTACATTTTGGTAACTGAATTTTAATATAAGCGATTTCCTGTTTAATTTATCTTATGCATTTAAAAACATTATACTAGAGGACCATGGGGCTTCACCAGACTGCCCAAAGTAGTCATGACACCAAAATGGTTTAAGCATCCTTGATCCAGTTTAATGGGACAAAGTCAGTCTTTCTCTGTCTCTGTCTTTCTGTCTCTCTCTGTCTCTCTCTCACTACCAGTTAGACTCAATCACGTTAAGGATTAAAAAGGCAAATAATTTAAAAGTTATTAAATTTCTATTACATAATTTGCTATCTAAGATATTCTGATTTATGGTTGTTCTCTGTATATGATGATTAACTCCCATTGATTGATCTTTCTAGATTATAAAGCAATCAACTTTTAACTGAGTCAAACTGAAGATATACTTTAGATTCATATTTTATAAAAATATTTAAATATATTCTGGAAGCAGCTAGTTATCTCATTGAATAAAGTGTCAGAATTGGAGTCAGGATGATTTGACTTCAAATCCAGTCTCAGACACTTAGCAGCTCTGAGACCCTAGCAAAGTCACTTAATAGTAATTTAATTTCATCTGTAAAATAGGGCTCAAATGAGATATTTGTATTTTTATTAAAGCTTTTTATTTTCAAAATACTTGCAAAAATAGTTTTCAACATTCACACTTGTAAAACCTTGTGTTCCAAATTTTTCCCTCTTTTTCCCCTACCCCCCTCCCTAGACAGCAAGTAATCCAATTTATGTTAAACATGTGCAATTCTTCTACATGTATTTCCACAATTATCTTGCTGTACAAGAAAAATCAGACCAAAAAAGAAAAAAAATGAGAAAGAAAACAAAATGCAAGCAAACAACAACAAAAAGGGTGAAAATACTATGTTGTGATCCACATTCAGTTTCCACTGTCCTCTCTCTGGGTGCAGATGGCTCTCTCCATCACAAGGTCATTGGAACTGGTCTGAGTCATCTCATCAAATGAGATATTTGTAAAGCATTTAGTACAGTGCCTGGCACATGATAAGCATTCTACAAATGTTAGCTTTCATTTTTATTATTACTATATTATTATTATAAATATTATACTGTTACTTCTGTTAAAATGCATGGTCTATAGTACTTACATCTTTATAGAGTTTTTCCAAAATATCAGCTTGTTGGTCATACTGAAGTTCAATTATAACTTCGTTAGCAAGTATCATGGATTCTTCAACCATTTCCTGGACATCTGGATGGTCTTCAGTTACCACTATGTCTGAAGATTCCGCTTCTTTTAAACATGAAATATGATTTTTTAAAAAGTTCATTAAATGTCACTATCATTGAATGACCATTTCAGTTAGATAAATGGTCAATGTGGCAGTAAAAACTGGTCATCAAATACTCAATTCTCAAAAGAATTATCACTTTGGGGACTGCCTTACATCCCCCTAACATGGGGCCAGAGGGAGTAAGGAAAAAAGTGGGAAGGAAGTATCACTAAGATCAAATTGCTGATAAAGGACAATTATCTTTGCTGTTATCATTCAACAACTTTCATTATACTTTCTTTCCCAAAAAATGGTTTCAAAGTCTTTTTTTTTTTCCATCTCAGCCCTGCCTTCATACTTCATTATGCAAGTTGATATCCTCTCAAACACCTTGGCTTTCAAGTTCACCGACCTCAATTGCCATGATTTCCATTTTCATTCCACTCGTCCCATACATAGGGATGTGACAATGGTCACATCCTTCATTTCACCATCATCCATGACTATTTTTCCTTCATGATCTCTAACTCCGAAATTCTTCTATTTGATCACAGGCTCCTATCCTCCTTTCTCACCTTCTAAATCTGTGGTCCTATTTCCCTCCCTTCACAATCTAGTTGTAGGCAAGTTTGCTTAAGTTTCCTGAATTGTAAAATGGGAATTCTAATAGCTCCTACCTCAAAGGGTTATTGTGAAGATCAAATGAGGTAATTACTAGTAAAGCATTTAGCATAGTGCTTGGTACTTAGTAGGTGCTTAATAAATATCACCTCCTTTCCTCCTTCCTCCCTCTTAAATTAAGTATGAACAATACTTTTTAAAAACACTTTTCAGTTCTCCCTCCCCTATCTCTAATTCTATGAAGAATTGTTTTGTTTAAATCTAAAGAAATAAAACTACCAAAAATATCAATTCACCGTCTTTAATATCTTGAACTACTGGTTCCGATTCTGTTTTGGTGACACTTTCATCCATAATTTCACGTGCTTCTTTGAAACTGCCAGATGAAGTAGCTATAACAAGTAATATTATAAGTATATTTAATAAGTATAAAGTAATAAATAAAATAGCATAATAAAATATTAATCTTTTAAAAGGTATAGAAACATGGAATTCACTTAATCTTTTCATGAATGGTGGACTCAGGATATATTTGCTTAAAATGCTAGGGTTTGTTCAATAGTCCAATAAAAATCCTGGGCTTCTGAATGAGCTTGAAATATATTAACAGATATAACATATATATATACACATATGATTATAGAGTCATAAAGTCATAAGAATTTGCAGCCAGAATATAGAAATGTGTTCTGCAAAATTGCACATCTATAATTGATTTCACATTTCCTGCCTTCTTAGTGGGTGGGGTGAGATCTTGCCACTGGACCCAGAAGGCTCTGGAGAGTAAAGTGAGGCAGTTGACCTTGAACAGCCTTCCCTCACTTAAATCCAAGTCACTTGCATGACAAGACATCACTTCCCTGAAGTCATGGTCCTCTTGGGCAATGAAGGACAAACAACAACTTCTATGAGTAGAGCTGCCCCACTAGGGAGCCAACAGCAACTGGTCATGAAGAGGAAACCCCAAACTCTTAAAACTCTGCCTCAGAGAAGGGATCCCACACCAAGCACAAACAGTTTCCTCCTTATCTAAAAACCCATTGAATTCTATTCAAATTCTAACTCTGGCTGAAATTCAAGCAGGAAGCCAATCTGGGACTCCATCTACAGGCCCCTTCAGATTGTCCAAAGCCCTCTATTATAAAAAGAGTCAAACTGGAGTCCATTCTTTGCAGAGATCCCAAACATAGCATCCTTACTCTGTCCATATCAAGGATTTCTGCCCACCGGAACCAACTCTGGCTCTGGTGTCTTCCTACCTTTTAACCTTACTTCCAAACCCCATAATAAACCTCTTTTATCAATCTAGGTTTTCGGGTTTGTAAATTCTTTTACAGAGGACTCTTGCGCCATTACTAGACCTCACTTAACTCTGTATCCTTGCGCCGAATCCAAAGGGATTGCAGGAGAACTCTCTCTATTTGACTTCCTGTACCCCGAACCTGTCATTAGTTCTCATCAGTCAATTGAGCAAGACAGTTCTTCCTTTCCTTTCCATCCCTCCTTCCTTCCTTCCTTCCCTCCTTCCTTTCTTCCTTCCTTCCTTCCTTTCTTCCTTCCTTCCCTCCTTCCCTCCTTCCCTCCTTCCCTCCTTCCTTCCTTCCTTCCTTCCTTCCTTCCTTCCTTCCTTCCTTCCTTCCTTCCTTCCTTCCTTCCTTCCTTCCTTCCTTCCTTCCTTCCTTCCTTCCTTCCTTCCTTCCTCGTTCCTTCCTTCCCTCCTTCCTTTGGACTAAAATGTCAGCTATTTCAATAAGATAAGAAAAAGAAAATGAAGGAATGAGCACTGACAGTGTGGAAACAAAACTCTCTTTTTTTGTAGATAATATGATGGATTACTTGGAGAATCCTAGTGAATCAACCAAATAAAACTAATTGACATATCATTAGCATTTCTGTATGGGACCTATACAAAACATCAAACAAAATCCAGCAGGAAGAGCTACAAAGAGAAATTTCATTTAAAATAATCAGAGAAAATATGAAATAATTAGGAGCCTACCTGCCAAAATACATATAGGAACTATATGGACAAAAATTACAAAATATTCTTCACACAAATAGACAGATCTAAGTACCTAGACAAATATTAATTGTTCCTGCATAGACTCACTCAATGTAATAAAAATGACTATACTACCTAAATGAATTTATTTATTCAGTGCCACAGCTATCAAACTACCAAAGAACTACTTGATAGAACTAGAAAAAAAATAACAAAATTCATTTGTAGGAACAAAAGTTCAAGAATATCAAGAAAATTAATGGAAAAAAATGAGAAGGAATAGCAAATAGCAATGCCATATTTCAAGCTATACTACAAAGTTATAATCATTAAAAAAATTAAGCCCAGGTAATAAATAGGTTGATCAGTGGAACATTGTCTTGGTGCAATTAATTGTAGCCTAGTGTTTGATAAACCAAAAGATTCCAGCTATTAGTGTAGGAGCTTACTATTTGACAAAATCCATTGAGAATACTGGAAAGTAATCTGGAAGAAAGCTAGGTATAGAGCAACATCTCATACTACATATCAATATAAGCTCAAAACCAGGATTTAAACCCTCATCCTGTTATGCCATGTATATTGAATGATAATTAAGAAACATCAAAATTTTGATATCTTCTCTGATTAACCTGGGGAAGACTATAAACATAACACATTTCCAAGTAACATTAAAATGAACAATTCACAGCATAGAGAAAATTTCAACATCCTTAGAGACCTTAAAGTATGCAATCAAATTATAAATGAAGATAACATTAATATTATTTGACATTTATTTGTACCAGACTATGAGTGCCCATAGGACAGGGGTAGTCAGAAAAAGTCAGGATTTAGTCAATTATGTTGAGATGATTTCCAAAAAGTAAAAAAAATGAAGGGATAAAAAAGAGGGATACAGTGGGAAAAGGGGGAAAGAAGAGAGAGAATGGAGAAAATTTTTTCAAATAAAAGAACTATGTAAGAAAATTTTATAATGGAGGGAAAAATGAGGGAATGTGGCATATCAAAATTGATTCAAAGAGGGAAAAATACATACACATATAAATACACAAACACACACACATGCACACACACACATAAATATATGTATACACACACACACACATACACATATATACAATTGGGTATAAAAAATGTTACTTACCCAACAGGAAAATAGAAGAAGGAGGAGATAAGAGAAATCAGGGGAAATGACAAAAGGGAGAATGAATTAAGGGAGCAGTGGTCAGAAGCAAAACAGAGTTTTGAGGAGGGATATTATAGAAAAAGAGAGAGAATAAACAGGAAAAAATGGGATAGAGGGAAATACAAAGTAATCATAACTGTGAATGTAAATGGGGTGACCTCAACCGTAAAGCTGAAATAGAGAGCAGAATGAATTAGAAAACAAACTCCAACAATCAGTTGTTTATAAGGCACTTGAAACAGATAGATACACACAGAATTAAAACAAAGGGCTGGAGCAGAATCTTTGCTTTAGCTGAAGTAAAAAAGTCAGATAATTAGGGAAACCACATTATGCTAAAAGATACCATAGACAATGAAGTAGTATCAAAATTTTTTACAGTAAGTTTATCTGATAAAAGCCTTGTTTTAAAAATCTATATATTGAGTATAGACCTGGATCAAATTTAGAAAAAAGAAGAGTGTGTAGAATAGAGAGATAAGATGAAGAACTTACAGGAATATGTGAATTCTTTTTCTGTATTTTATTTTCATTATTTCTCTGTTTCCCCTATGACCTATATAATATGTGCAGGCCCATATTTACTTGAGCCTTGGCCAGCTACAAACATATTTACTTAACCTGAGCTGATGACATTTATCAGTATTTGACATTTATACATATTTAGTCTATTGGCTTGACCACTGTCTGCTTAATTATCTTAAGCCTGAAGGCCTGATTTTCTGTTTTCTAGAAATCAGGTGATTTTGAGGAAACAGAAACCTTCCATTCCAATCTCCCCAGATAGCAACAACCAATTAGATGACTGTCCCCCTTCTCAATGCTCTCTTACTTGTGATATAATCTCTTGTATAAAAGCTGTGTATCTTTACTACTTCTTTAGCCCTCCTACCATGAGCTTTCTCTTTCCCTTATCTCATGATAGGAGGGCTCATCCTCCGTTCAATAAACAACCTTTCTGCTTTCTACTTCGAGTGATCTCTGAGTACTCATTTTGGGTAAGGGTCTTCTACATCCCACACAAGAGCTATTCCTCAATTGATAAATGTTCAAATGATAGTAACAGTCAATTGTCAGAAGATGAAATCAAAGCCATATTTAATCATACAAAAATGTACTAATTTACTATTGACTAGAGAAAAGCAAATTACCACTTCATACTTCAGAAATGACAAATGCTGGAGTAGATGAGGGGAGATGAGCAGAGAAGTGAACTAGTCCAACCATTCTGGAACAATGTGGAATAAAGCCCAAAGGGCTATAAAACTATGCATACCTTTTGACCCAACAACACAACTATTGGGTCTGGATTCTAAAAAAGATTGAATAAAAAGGAAAAGGATCTATATGTAGAAAAATATTTATAGCAATTCTTTTTATGGTAGCAAAAAATTGGAAATTGAGTGGATGCTCAACAAAGGAACGAGTTGTGGCTTATGATTGTAATAGAGTATTACTGTGGTATAAGAAATGATGAGTGGGGCAATTTCAGGGAAAAAAAACATGACAAGATCTCTATGAACTGATGCAAAGAGACATGAGAAGAATTAGGAAATCATTGTACACAGTAACAGCAATACTATTATGATGCTTAACTATGAAAGACTTGGCTCTTCTGAGTGATATAATGATCCCAGACATTCCAGAAGACTCATGAAGAAAAAAATTCTATCCATTTCCAGAGATAGAACTGAAAGATTCAGTGTAAATTTAACTTCCTGTAAATTGACGTGTCATGTTCATACTTTATTCTTCTTGCTTTTAAAAAAATATGGCTAACATATAACATGTTTTGTATGATTTCACATGTGAAATTGATATCATCATATTGTTTGCCTTTGCAGTGGGTGGAAGAGGAAGAGAATTTGGAACTCAAAATTTAAAATGAAAAGAATATTAAAAATAATCAATTAAAATATAAAAAATAAAGGCAGTTTATCCCTATACACATATATTAATAGACATTCAAAAAATTAATAGTATGTTTCTTTACCCTCTTTTTCACTGCTTTCTTCTTTTAGCTTTTGTTCTGATTTTTGCTCATCTATGTTTTTTTCTTCTGAGGTTTTATCTTCTGAGCTCTTTTCATCAGTGGATTCTTCCTCCTCAATTTTTTTAAGTGATTCTTTTTCTTCTGGTTTTACTTCATCAAATTTATCATATTCTTCTTTTGAGTCCTTTAACTCTAAAAATCAGTAATAAGTTTTGTTAGCAAAAAGATACTTTCATTTTAAAAGTAAAAACAAACAGAAAAACAAACAAACAGAAAGGCCTCCCAATATATACATACAAAATAACAAACCAGAGAATGTCACACTGATACTCCAATTTCTACCAGAAAAAAAAGCCAGTCATGATGATACATGTCTATAATTCTAGCTATCAAGGAAGCTGAAGCTGATGGATCTTTTAAACTCATTAATCTGAACTTCAGTGCATAAAACCAATTGGGTGTCTGCACTAAATCCACAATTAATATGCTTAGCTTCTGTGACTGGAGGAAAGACAGTCAGGTTATACATGGAGGAATCAATTGGCCCCTATTGGAAAACAGAGCAGATCAGAGTTTCTGTGCCAATCAGTGGTGAGATTGCGCCCATGAGATAGACATTCATAGCCCTGGATTTTCATCCTGAATTAGCTAAGGAAAAGCCAGACTTCTTTTTTTTTAAAAAAAGCATGAGAAAATTCAATAGCTAAATTCTTTTAGATATTCTAAAACAGAATGATCCAATTGTCAAATATAGGGAGGCAGTATAGTTAACTAAAGCTGTAGGACCATTCCACCTCAGGCCATATAGATCTGAACCTATTTATCTAAGGCAAAATTAAAGGAGATTTGTCCAGCATCATTCCACTGGATAGAATAAATCCAGACTATTCCACTCAGAGAACAACCAGCAGTTTAAGCAACCAGATCAAAACTGTTTTGTGAAAAAGAAGAAAAGAGAGTTTTAAATATGAAATGATGTGACTAATCACATTTGCTCTTTCTAATGCCTAACTCTGCTTCCTGACCCAGCTCTTTCTGTCTCCCATTTCTTTGAATATCTGAGTAAAACATTCATGTTTAATTTTGGTTAAACATAAATAAACTAGAATAAATTATTGCAGCCTACACTTATAATCTGCAAATCACTTAGATTGATCCATGGTATGTGTGTGTATATATATATGTATATATATATATGTATATGTATATACATGTATATATATATATTATATAATTAAAATTCCAAGCAGTTCTACATGCAAGCAAAGAAGCAACAAATTTTGTTAGCCTGAGAAAAATATTTGTACAAATTAAATCAATCATAAACCTAATTATGCAAGTATATTTGGACAAGATCCCCACGCCAAGATCACCCCTTTCTTTTTACTTCTCAATTGTGCCCTGAAATTGGTACAACAACAATCCCTTATGCTCACCCTCTCTACTTTCCATCCTCCAATGGAATAAAGAAAACTTTTTGCTTATAATCATTGTTAGCTCTTTGTTTCTCTCTTAAATTAATTTTTCAATTAATAAAAGCTATTTTCTTTCTTCCTAATTGGAAAAAAGAAAAGCAAAACCCCTGTAACAAATATTCATAGTTAAATAAAACTAATTCCTTCATTGGCCATAATCCCTAAAATGCTTATCTCATTTTGTATCCTGTCAGAAGATGTGGGTAGTATGCTTCATCATCATTCCTCTAGATTCTAGGTAGTTGGTCAGGCTTTATCGCTCTATTCTTCCCTAGCATATTGCCAGTTTGTTAACTAAACTGGTTGATTATTTAATAAAAATGAATCTGAAATTAATGATTCTAACACCATCTAACCAGGGCTTATGATAAGTTAAGCACGTAAAATAAAAAAGGAAAAACATTTATTTGTTCATTTACTTTTGGAAGTAACTATGGGCTGTTTTTCTCTGTTTTTGTTGTGTGATAACAAACTTACAACCTAGCTATACACATAACTATTTCTCCACTAATCTCTCCAACTCACAAAGACTAATTTAAAGGAAAAGAATCCTAGTCTAAAGATCTGCTGAAACTTTAGTAATGAACCCTTTCTGACTTTTCTATTTTGTTGACAGAGCCAAATTTACATCTTATTCCTATTCAGAGATCATAGTTATTTTCTTTATCTAGCTTAAAGCAGAATAGGACCAATTTTTTCTAAATTTAAAAACATGTACATACGACTTTTCTTAATCATTCTTTCTACTTGCAGCTTGTCTGTCACAGATTTAATAGCTGCTTCTGTTGCCTCAGCTTTAGCTTTCTTTAGGTATATTTTTTTCGCTTCTTCAATATGTGGTTCCATAATTTTGTTATAGTCAAAAACCTGGAGGGAATATTTAAGAAAAGAAGTACAATCAAACAAATTTAACATTACTTATGGTATCATGTAATATATATGAGTTTGATCCAAAGCTGATTAATAACTCTTTAGAATAGGAATCTTTTCTCCTTACACAAAGTTCTCATGCAGTATAGCATTTTTGATGAAAGTTATGGAAGTAATTGATTTATAATTGTCAGGACTCAAGTTATGATTAAATGAGATAATAACTGTAAAATTGCTTAAGACTTTATAAACTCTCCTTATTGAGTTAGAGAGTTGCTTAGGGCAATAAGAAGCTAAATGGTTTGCCCAGTAATACACAAGCAATACTTATGGGTCAGAATTTGAATCCAAGTCTTCCTAGCTTTAAAGCCTATTCCCTATCCATTGTTCCATGTTTCATGGCTAAGATACTGGCTTAGAAATCCAATAGGGTATACCTGTGCAGACTTGAGTATTGCTTGCAGCAGAAACT
Source organism: Sminthopsis crassicaudata (assembly GCF_048593235.1). NCBI lineage: Eukaryota > Metazoa > Chordata > Mammalia > Dasyuromorphia > Dasyuridae > Sminthopsis > Sminthopsis crassicaudata. The sequence goes on along the minus strand of NC_133620.1, from coordinate 195,028,677 downwards.
TCAAAACACATAAAGAGAAGGGAATAAGTGTTAAGTGCCTACTATGTCCCAGGTACTGTGCTAAGTGCTTTATAAATATCTCATCTGATATTTCATAATAAGTCTGTGAGTTAAGTGCTATTATCACCATCATTTTGAAGTTGAGGAAACTGAGGCAGAAATTACTGAGGTTGAGGAACTGAGATTAATGACTTGTCAAGGATCACACAGTAAATGTCTAAGGCTGGAATTGAATTTGAGTCTTCTTGATTCTAGAGCCATTTCTCTATACAGAGAATCACCTACCTACTTCTAATATATAAATTAAAAAATACAAGGCAACTATCTTGGAAGAAGCGATTTAGTAACTATGAAAGCTTAGGAAAGACTTCATATAGAAGGTGATTCTCTTTTTTGTAAATAATAGCTTTTTATTTTCAAAATATATGCAAACATAGTTTTCAACATTCACCTTTGCAAAACCTTGTGTTACAAAATTTTCTCCTCCCTTCCCTTCCCCCCTCCCCTAGACAAAAAGTAATCTATGTTTAAACATGTGCAATTATTCTAAACATATTTCCATATTTATCATGCTGCACAAGAAAAATCAGATCAAAAAAGGAAAAAATGAGAAAGAAAATAAAAAGCAAGCAAACAACAACAAAAAAGGTGAAAATACTATGTTGTGGTCCACATTCAGTCCTCATAGCCCTCTTTTGGGATGCAGATGGATCTCTCCATCAAAAGTCTATTGGAGGGGCAGCTAGGAGACGCAGTGGAGAGAGCACCAGCCTTGAATTCAGGAGGACCCGAGTTCAAATCTGGTCTCAGACACTTAACACTTCCTAGCTGTGTGACCCTGGGCAAGTCACTTAACCCCAGCCTCAGGGGGAAAAAAAAGTCTATTGGAATGGACTTAAATCATCTCATTGTTGAAAAAGAGCCACGTCTATCAGAACTGATCATCACATAATCTTGTTGTAACTGTGTATAATGATCTCTTGGTTCTAGTCACTTCATTTAGCATCAGTTCACATAAATATGTCCATACTAGAAAGTGATGCTTAAAAGGGGGTAAGGAGAGGTATTAAGGTCAGGCAGAACAAAATTGGAGAGATAAAAGAGATGGAGTGTTATGTGAAGAAAAGCAAGAAAGTCAGTTTGTCTAGATCAGACAGAGAGAATAACCTGTTGTAAAGTTAGAAAGGAAACTTAATGCTAATTTATGGAGGACTTTAAAAGCCAAATTGAAAACCTTCTATTTGAGTAGGTCAGTAACATGGTTGAATGAATGTTTTAGAAAAATAATTTCCACAGAGGATACCGTGGAAAGAGCAGAGTTTGAGCTGGGGACCAATTACCGGGTTACTTGAATAATTCAGTGAGAGGTCATGAGGGCCTGAATTACAGTGGCGGCTATGTGAGAAGTAAGATCACACATTAGAAAGAAGTTATAGAGACAAGAATGATCTGGGTCCTAATTGGATATGCAGTATCTGAGAGATAAGCAGTCAAGGGAAATTAAGTACCAATTTAATTTTTTTCTTTTTGATAGTATTTTATTTTTCTAAATACATGCAAATATATTTTTCAACATTCTCCTTTGCAAAACCTTATATTCCAATTTTTTCTCCCTCTCTCTCTTCTTTTCCCCAAGACAGCAAGCAATCTGATATAGATTAAACATGAAGCACCCATTTAATTAACCCAAAGCTGTAAAACTGGGTAACTGGAAAACTGGGTGGTACTTTTAACAGAAATAAGAAAATTCAGAAGAGAAGTTGGGAGGAATAAATAAATCATCAAGTAGTTATTAAATGCCTCATGCACCAGACATTGTTGGGAGGGTGGTGGTAAACCCCAGTATTTAATTAAGAATGTAGAATGTAAAGGTCTAAATATATAATTCTATATTGTGACCAATTATGTATAGACATATATACACATGTATGTATATATTCATGTATACATACCTGTCCTTTATATTTATTTGCAATTAAATGACATAGTGTTGTTTTCCCTGAGGATTTTGGTCCATATAAAAAAACTTTACATGGTGGGATTGGCATAGGTGGAAGAAGGTAGGGGCGTGGGTTCCTCAAAAATGCACTGAGTGCCTCTTCAGAAGAAAGACAGTACATTTTACCTAGAAAACTAAAAAAAAAAAAACAACAAAGTAAAATATAATAACAAGGTTGAAAATGTCATTCAAAAATATTACTAATGTTGCTTACCTGACACTCAAATCTGGCAATCCCATTACAATGTTACCTTCTTTTAAGGCAACAGGACAAGCTCTCCCCCATCTGCTTCTGTGCCATCTATATCTAGGTGCAATTAATTTATAAGCTGAAAGAACCCGGAATAATTCATCCTGTTGGTCACAAAATAAAATTTAAGTTGTGTATATACATACCAGTGTATAATACATACTTTTTTTTCCCTAATTCCTATCTCCTTTCCACCTTTCCAGTTTTTTACCTTATTCCCCACCATATACTCTTTGAACCAGTGATTCTAACCTTATGTTTCATGAACAAAAACTCTATTGCTTATGGATAGGCTAGATGGCAAAGTAGATAGAGCCCTGGATTGGGATCCAGGACGACTCCTTCCCAAATTCAAATGCAACTTTAGACACTCACTAGCTGTGTGATCCTGAGAAAGTCTTTTAACCCTATTTTCCTTAGTTTCCTCCTCTGTAAAATGAGCTGGAGAAAAAAATGGCAAACCACTCCGGTATCTTTGCCAAGAAAACCCCAAATGGGGTTATGAAGAGTCATACAAAAATAAAATGGTCAAACAACAACATTCTATACAATAGAATGGTATACAATGTATTATACACTGGTAATACAAATAGAAAAGGTGAAATATTACCAGCAATCAGAAGGCTGACCTAACTAGGGAACAAAGTGGAAGCTTCAGCTTCTTGGTCCATGGAAAGGCCCTAGTGGACCCAGGATTTAGAGTCTACTAGGTAAAGTAGAAGGTTAAACATAAGATCTCATGAACCTTGGGGAGCAATGTGTAGCAAATAGACAGTTCTTGACCAATGACTGTTGGGAAGCAATAGTACTGTGATCAGGCATTAGAATGGGACTTCTCTATGCAATGATTAAGACACACAGTTAAATCCACAGTTCTTTCTTGGGAAGGCATTGTAGATGGCCAGTAAACTTGGTTTGGAATGGAATAGGAGGAGAAGATTGAGATAGATTACATTTGGGAAACTGTATAACATTTGTTATTATCTCAAGATATTTCCTGTTGAAAAATCACAACTACTCAAGATTTTCTCAAGGAGGTTATATGGCAGTGAGTGAAAATTTCAAGTGATCCAAAAGGTAGGGTATAAAGTAAAAGTATAAACTCTGTCCAAATATACTGAGGAATATTTAATAAAGGAAATAAAAATATAATAACAATCATATCTAAGTCATTATACTATCCAGTTTGATATTGCTGAAGAAGTAAATGGTTGGTATAAGTGAACAATATATTATAAGTGATGATTCTTGTGTTTAAAAAAAGGCAAAAAATATATTAAGGACACCAACAAAATAGATTGAAGTACAAAAGATGGCTTTCAACTAGAGACCTTTTCATAGAATCGTAAAACTAGGGTTCAAAGACACCTCAGAAGCCATTTAGTCTAGTCCCCAATTCTACAGATTTGCCCCAAGTCACACAGGTAGTTCACATTAGAGGTAGGATTTGAATCTAGATATTTCTGAGCCAGAGATATTTCTACCTGCTGAAAAAGCAAATCCTCCCATATGTAAGTCTTGCTTAACTGCTGTTCATGTTGGGCCAATCAAATAAGCAAGCTCACCTCCTCTTATAAAAACAGGCAGACTTTTAAAAAAGACTTTTACAAGGAAAAAAAGATTCCTTCATAAACCCCTAGTAACTTAGTCCCCACTTAAGTAAAGAGGCATGGTTAATAACTGGTTGGCAATCAAAGCTTGCCATGGGAATTGATCATGAAGGATTCCAACAAAAATGACTAAAAACTGAGGATCTCATTTCCAGGAAGTAGGGAGGGCAAGGCAATTTTTTTTCAGTCATGTGCTTGAGGTGCATAAAGTTTGTCTGCCATAGCCAAAGACATCAGACTGGTTTTTTGAAGAGGGAAATGAAAAGACTCAAGGAAGGAGACGGGAATAAGCAACTTATTAAGTGCTTACTATGTGACAGGCACTTTGCTAAGCACCTTATAAATATTAATTCATTTCATTCTCACAACAATCCCGGGATGTAGGTGCTTTTATTATCTCCAGGTAGATACAGGTTATGTGTCTTGCCTATGGTCACAATCACTAATAAGTATATTCAGTCATATTTGAATTCAGGTCTTCTTGACTTTAAGCTTAGTGTTCTATCCACTTACCATCCAAGTGCTTCTCTACTATACAGGTTTTTAAGGAAAATGCAATATTGTTTAAAAAAAAAGACAGAAAAAGATTTTAAGAATTAAAAAAAAACAAAGAAAAAAGATCTAATGAAGCAGGTGGAAGGAAAAATCCTATTTCAGGAGTTTGGAAGTAGAAGAATATAACAAAGATGAGGAAGGGAAGAAAAGAAGCTGGATTCTGACGGAAATCAACTGTTTGTTCATCAAAAGATAATGATAAGAAACATATGTACTGTCACCAAAAACATCATTTGGTAAGTATAATGGTTGATGACTCCTCAGTGAAGCATACCAAAGCAATTACCTTTTAACAAGATATCTGAAAGAGAAATAGACTTTCTTTTCAAGTAATTTATCTGGGATGTGACAAAGAACCAACAAAGCCTCTTAAAACCTCATAGCTACTTCTTGTGACTGCTGTACCATATAAAATGTTGCTGGAAGGAAATGAGAAAGCATTGCTAAAGGTTATGAAATTGTGAGTAAGAAATTGAAGATATGGATAAAGATGTTATTTTCAACCCTTTTGCTGATTAAAAGTAGGAAATTTGGAACAAAAGGCAAATTTGGAAAGTGACCAGCTGGTGTCAGAGAACAGAATTAGAATTTCTGAATCACAGCTTAAAATACAGGAATATGGCCAGAGATGCAGAACACTGAACAAGAGTTGATAAAAATGTAATTGTCTGGAATTTTAATCTAATAAAAAAGGATGCTGAACTGAAAAAAGAAGGGGCATAGAGAAAACTGACTATGCATATTCCACAAAGTATATACCTTAGAGAGTAGCAACAGCCACGAAGAGTAGCAGTAGTATCTCATTAAGAAATAAAATCTGAGAATGGAGAGTAATGAAACCTATGATCTCAAATGTCTTTATGTAAATTCACAAAATATGAATGATAAGCAAAGTGAATTAAAGATCCTAAATTGTCTAAGGTAGCACAGTTGACCCCACTGGGACTTGAGATGAGATCCATAATTATAATATGATTCTGGAAAAGTATCAATTATTCAAAAGAAAAGCTTAGATAAATAGGAGCAAAACAGTTTTATTTGGAAGTTCTGTGAGAGAATAAGTTAAGGATCCCAAACTCTAAAATTCTACAAGTTAGGTTGGCAGCAATGAGAAGATTTCAAAAATGATTCTTTGAAGAAACAACTATAGTATGATGGAAAAAGATGAGGGGCTATATAAAGAGTCTGATGTGAATATATAGATAACTCACTGATCAATTTGGATTTTAAAAAGACATGTACAATGTATAAACTATATCAAATTGCTAGTCTTCTGAATGGGAGGGGAAAGAAGGAAGGGAGACAATCTGGCACTCAAAATTTGTAAAAAATGGATTAAAATTGTTTTTACATGTAATTGGGAAAAATATTAGTCATATACATAAATTTAAAAAAAACATGTACAGAAGATGGAATCAAGGGACAGCTATTTTTTAAAAACCTGCTAATATTTTTATTTCAATAAGTTCTAATAATACATATCTTATGCTAAAGCACTTTGTAAATCTTAAAGCACTTGATTATCATTATTATAATTATTATTATCTCATTTGTTCCTTACAACAACCTTACTAAGTATTTTCAACCCCATTTTACAAAATTTTTCAGTGAGTGTACAGAGTTTGTCTCCTGTGGCTTAGAACATTGTTCTCTCTTTTGAAATGAGGCTCATGGAGTTAAATAGCTTGCCTTAGAATTATAGGCGTGACATTGTGACAAAAAATTAAGACAAGATTTGAACTCAGGTCTTCTTGACTCAAGTTCAAAAATTTAACCATTTCACCATCTAGTGGCTTATCAATTAATACATTAATAATGAACACATTTTTGTAATTTATTATACATTAGTAAAATTTTAATTTTGCTTCAGCTTTTTTATTCAATGAATCAAAGTGCATTTTGAAGATCTTCACCCTCTATTCTCTTCTCCCTCATGTGACCTCTTTTTACCTTTCCAGTCTTCTTATGTATTATTCCCATCCATATACTATTTCTTTATAAGGGGGGGCAAGTAAAATGCCATGTTTTAGAATAAGAGTTTTATAAAATAACACATTTTTGTGAATCTACTTTTTATAAGATGATTTGAAATATCTTTTTAATATAGAAAATCATGTACATAAAATACAATAGTAGAAATGGAGAAAAATGTTAAATTTGTTGAATACAACTTACGTTCTCTATGTTTTCTGTTATTTCTTCCTCAGAACTTTGAAGTTTAGTTATAACTGCTGCCCTTTTCAGTCCAAGGGAATCAAATCTGCTTATTACTGACTAAGATTAGAGAACAAAAAAAATCTAAATGTTATTTGAATTATCTCATAAATGAAGAAGTACAGATCCTTATTAATTTTAGTCCTGTAAATTTAAAATTTATTATATATCATAGAACAGTTGTGAATGATAGCACCTAATTTTTCCTTATGAAATAGTTTATTAAAAAGAAAGTTTCATGGAAGATCAGAAAAATAACTAAAAGAAAAATATTGAATCATGTTCTTTTTTTCCAAAGAGTTTTATTTAGGAAGGAAGTTGACAACTCTGCTCAATTGTGCCTGTGTTTCACGGAACAGATTGGCAGATCACTGAACAGCAGGAGTGGGATCCTCTCATTGTGGGGCATCTCTGCAGGATGAAGTCGATTTGCTGAGCTCACTTTATTTTGAGCCCCCTGCATTCCCACTACTTGCTGCCTAAAGCCTATTCGGGTGTTACCATGTCCTTTCTTTTCAGCTAGAATGCTACTGTGCTGTGTGTTAGTGTTCCCACAAGGTGTTTTGAGATTAAAACCATAACCAAATTTATGGATTCCACATTTCACTTTTTATATCTCATTTTTGTTTTACTTCTTGTTCATCAGCAAGCAATCATTTGCTTGCATGTTATAATATATAAGGATGTGCCTCCTTTAAAATTCAGCAAAGTTAGAGATCTGTGGACTAAGGACTAAGACAATAATAAAAGTAAAGGTTAGATACTTTCATGTGTAAATGAAGCATTATACACCCTGGGTTTCCAATAGTTCAATTGCATATGAAAAGAAAACTTGTCCTAGAATACCTGTCTGGGTCACTTGCTCATCTGCATAAAATCTCAAAGGAATCTGGGAAAAATAACTAGATGATCACCTGAAGTAAGAATGGAGTCTTTCTCTGAGGTAGCCTAACTCTAAGCCAGGGGAAAAAGATTGAAATAAGTAAATATATCTTTCCCATTTCAATTCTGGGAGACTTTTGCTAGTCCCAAGATGAGGAGTTCTGTCTTATTTGAAAGAATAAAAAAGCATTCTAAATAAAAATAATGCAGTAACAACACAGCAAGAAGAGCATGTTGTTAACAGCTACATGGTGTGGTGGATGGAGCACTGATATAATTTTTTCATTTTCTTTATTTTTCTTTTTTTGTAATATGGTTAATATGGAAATATATTTTGCATGATTTCATATATATAACTGATATCACATAACTTGCTTTCACAATGGGTAGCAAAGGGATAGGATGGAGGGAGAGAGTTTAGAACTTCAAATTAAAAAAAATTTTATGTTCACACATATAAACAAACAAATAAATGAATGAATATATAGTGAATGGAAATACATTGATAGAACAGTCATTCTTCTAGGAACCTAATTTGTTAGTGTGAATATGAGTTGGGAGGAAGTAAGAAGAGGCATCACGATAGCAAGAAAGTCTACCAAAAAGAAACTGACTCAGAGAATGTTCAGCATCCCTTCTTACTTACATTTCAATACATTTCTTACTGTTCTAATTTTTTTCTCTCTAGGAAGCATCTTTTTAATAATATCAATTAAATACAATTAACTATAGAGAATTCCACATGGTATTTTGGAAACAATTTCCCTTACCAATGGACTGGAAAGTTATCATGTGAATTAATGCTGACAATATAAACATGAAATGTGGTTGATTTTTTTGATCCTCTAAAACTCACTTATTTTCAAGCATTATTGTTTTCTGAAATTATGAAAAATAACAGCATTCAATTAATCTTAGAAATAAAAACAAATCCTCTCTTTCTACAACTATTAGCTTAAGTTCAACTATTTTTTTCTAGCACTTAAGAAAAATAACTATAATACACTCAAGAATTTTCATTTATTTTTTCAAATGCAAAATATTTATTCTTTATGAATACTTTAGTTACCTCATGGAGCTCTTCTGCAGACTTATTTCCATCTAATTCAATAAGGAATTGAGAATCATGATCAGCCATCATATCCTATATATAAAAAAAAGGATCAAGGATGATCAAAATAGCACAAATTGAAACTTGAATCCAAGTGTTCTCAAGGTTGATTAAATATCATAATATGATGACATAAATGTAATTATGAAATGTTTCTAAATCATATTAATAAGGATAAAGACTTGTTGCAAAAGATCAATCCTTTTACACCTCTTTAACCAATTTTACCACAATGGCTGTTGCAAACATTTTCATTTCTCCTTCAGCACCCACACCAGCCTTCCCATATCCCATATTCCAGCTTGCCTTGTGTTTCACACAAAACAGATGTCATTCATGAATAGTCATTTCTTCCCTTTCCATATAATACCATTCAGATATCTTCCTCCATCATCTCCTCCTTCACTCTTTTGTGGGCCCACGTGAATAGGTGGACTTTCTCCTTGTCCAGGCAACCCTCTCCACATTCACTCTTGATCACATGCCCTCCTGTCTTTTCCAGCAGATAGCTTCCTTCTCTCAACACTTACTCTCTAATCTTCAATCTCTCCTTATTGATATATTTTTCTCCCTCTCTAAAAAACAAACAAGAGAAAAACAAACCCTGACTTGATCCAACCATCTCCTCTAGCTACTACTCTATATCCCTCTATTCTTGGATAACTCCTTCTAGTCTCATCATTAAACTGAAATTCCAGAGTTGCCAGTGATCTTTTTTTTTTTTTTTTCAAATTTAATAGCTCTTTCTTAATCCTTATCCTTCTTCACCTTTGACATTGTTGATCACCCTCTTTTCATTAACATTCTCTTCTTTTTAGGTTTTCATGATATTTCTTGCTCTCTCTTTTCCTGCCTGTCTTGACTATTGCTTTTCTATCTTCTTGTTGGATCTTCATCCCAGGTCATGACTATCAGGAGTCTGTCTTGGTTCCTCTTTTCTTCTCCCTCCATTTGATGATTTCATCAGCTCATACAGATTCAATTATTATCCTCAGTGTCTCACTACTGTTTCTCAAGAAGGTGGTTTTTGTCTTAAGGAGCAGAAATAAACTGGACAACTGGTCTTACTCAGAATGGAAAGGGTATTGATACTAAAGAAACTGAAATATTTGCCTACATATTTGATGAAATTATTTAGGTTTTTAAAAATTTACATTAACTTATCTGTTTTGGTAATTCCATAAATGAGATAGTCACCATAGAATGACACACATATTAGAGATGCCATGTTCTACAGAGATTCTGCACTGAAAATATGATTTGTATTATAAAAATTCAATTTCATATGATTTTTCAGGACCATAAAATTAAGAATGCCTGAGTCCTGCAAAGCAATCTTGGTAACTTGTGCAGAGCTAAGATGCTTTTTCTTCTCTCAGAAAATTATTAGGATATATCCTAATTCTGACTTATTCTGTATACTCCTTAAGTAAAATCAGAATTAACAAGTGCTGTATTAGTCTATTATAAATAACCAAACAAATGAGGTTTCTTTGACAATTTTACACAATTTATTTGGCAATGGAAAAGGGAACTTAAAGTACATTTAAAGTGTGAAGCAAGATTCCATGGTTAAACAGTGAAAGGAAAAAAAGATTTGATTGGGACTTTTATCTTGAAAAAAATAAATAATAAACTAAAATTATGAAAATAACTTTCTCTTGGATTAAATAAACTTATATTTTAATTACAACTATAAAGAAATTTCTAGGATAGACCAAAACTGAAATGTTGATGGAAGCTTTTGACAATATCTCTGACAAACATTTGCAATTAATTCACTTTTCACTTTCATAAGCATGTTCATAAAAGGGATCAGGGGTCAATATTGCATACATATTCAAGGGCTTTTCTTAAGTTTCTCCAAAATCCATTGTTAATTATTTGAAATTAAGAATATTTTCTTTGAAGAAGATCTTGAACATTTAGTTAGAGACTGAACAACGAAGAAATTTACCAAAAAAGATATCTAGAAATGGATACAGTATTAGTGTTAAGCAGGGGGGGGGGTGATATTTGACTAAAGAGTATTTTAACAATACTTTTGAGTGATAATAAATTTTATTTCTCTATGAAAATCTGTAGGGAAGAATCATGAGGTCATAGTTAATCTCAGAGTCAGGATGATGTAGAATCAAGGTTTACATCTAACATATTAGTTATATGTCCCTAATTAATTTAATCTGTCAAGTTTCCCAGGAAACTGAAAGACTTTCAAAGAACTACAGTTATTTTGGCAGAAGATATCTGCAATATTATTTGAAGAATAATTGTGAATAATCAAGTTACTCTGAATATTAGAAATAATCAAATCAACTTCAAAGGACCCATGAAGGAAGAGGCTATCTACCTCCAGAGAAAGAACTAATAGAAATATGCATAATATGATTTTACATGTATTTATAAATCTATGTTAAATGGTCTTCTCCAGTATAGGATGGGGAAGAAGGGAGGAAGACAATTCAGAACTTAAAACGTAACAAATTAATTTAATTTAAAAAAAGAAATCACAGGTCTGGGCCCAAACCTAACATTTTTAACTCAGGACATTTGGGTAATTATAATAGTATAATGAGGATCAACTTAATATTAAGATATAGTGAAAGCCAGATTTGGAGGTATGGAAAAATACAGTGCACGGGGCAGCTAGGTGGCACAGTAGATACAGCATCAATCCTGAAATCAGAAGGACCTGACTTCTGATCTGGCTTCAGACACTTAGCACTTCCTGGATATGTAATCCTGGGCAAGTCACTTAACCCCAATTGCCTCAGCAAAAAAAAAAAAAAAAAAAAAGTATAGAGCAGTTTATTTTCTATCATCATCATAATAATGATCATCATAATCAAAATAAAACAGGCACTAAAAAACCTAATTCAATAATGGGAATTATTATGCACAGTAATTAAACATGAGATGACAATATTCCTAGTTTTCAGTGCTATCTTCAGTTTTCCACAAAATTTTTTTAGTAAATTAAAAAAAATTATTTTAAACTTAAATATACACTAAGAAATAAAAAAAACCTTCCATGTACACAGCAGAACATAAGTGAGATTCAATATGAAACAATAAATTTCCAATTTAAGCAAACCTATATGATAAATACTACACATTTGTATTCAAAGCTGCCCGGCTTTTCTTTGCTTCCTGTTTTTTGTTCTTTGCTGTGCACTTTTAACTTTATTACTTGCCCCCCGCCACCGAAAGGCTACAATTAGGTCTGATATACATGTACATCAATTTCTATATGTATAGATATCTATACATATATACACACAAACACACACATATGATATCTAAAAAATACATATGTGTAAGACCATATTGTATGTATTCCATTTGTCAACTGTTTTTCTGAAGGTAGATAGCATCTTCCTTCATAAATCCAAAACTTTCTAAATCAACCAGGTCATCATTTCCTATACTATAGCAACGTTCCAACCATTAACATCCTGAGAAATCATTTATGAAAGTTTTCTCCAACTTTTAGTGCATCCTTTTGATTCATGGCTGCGTGGGTTTTATTTATACAAGAAAATATTAATTTTAAAATAATCAAAGTTATCCGTTTTACTCTTCAACAATGCTCTCACCTTATAATATACATCAAGGTGTGATACTACTGAATGATACTACTGAATCTGCTTCCTTAATATCTTTTTCTTCTGGTTTCTTTGAAGTTCCTGACTTTTTTTATTCTTCTACATGAGCTTTGCTATTATTTTTCTAATTCAGCAAGATGTTTTTAAATTAATTTAATTGGGATGACATCACAAAATGTTTTGTTCTTACCTCTAGAAAATGTAGCATTTCATCTCTATACTGATGAATACTTGCTTCAATATTTTCTGGAAAATCTTCAGGTCTCTGAACTAAATGACGAAAAATTTCTGCTACCATTTGCATCTCTGCAATGAACATCTTAAAGGGGGAAAAGTTTTAGGAGTTTCTTTAAGTCATAGAAAAGCGATTTGTAAAACTACAATATTACATGCCCTTAAAATTCCTTAATGTTTAAACACTATTTAAAAACAGTGCTCTAGAAATCTATATCTTTTTTTTTGCAATGGGATACACACACACATATATTGCGAGGGAGGGGGGGAGAAGCAAATAGAGTGATTCTAGAGCTAGATATTCTAAAGATCTGTTTTACTCTCTCCATTACTTATTGATTCTTAGGATTTAGAGTTTGCTCATTGGGTCCTTAGAGACTATGTGATCTATGAAGTGTTGTCCCAAGATGATTTTTTAATTCCTAGAGGAAAGATTTGAATCTGGGGTCATCTCTGCCTTTTGCTAGTTTTTTTTTTCAGCTGTATCACACTCTCTTACTCCTATCTGCTGTGTCTATCATGACTTTGTGAACTGAATTGTTGACAGGTGAAGGACTTGCCTTCCCCTTTTTAATGTTCATTTATTTTATTTCTGATCTATATTGTTCTTCCTCATTTTCAATTGCCAGACGTAATCCTCACAGGACCCAAGTGTTTGGTCCATGGAGACCTTGAAGCTAAGGATTGCAGGTAGGATGATGCTAAGGACTGCAGGTGAGATGATGCAGCCAGCAAAGTATTCTCCATGTGGAAGTTCTGAGGAATCAGTAGGTTTGGGATTTGATCCTGATGTGGCTCTGGACTTAGAATTGAGATTGTGTTCCATCCATAGTAGGGCTTCTTAAAATGTGGGTTGTGACCCCATTATTGAATCATGTAACTGAATGTGGGGTCATGAAATTATGATTTATTATTACTAAAATTTGATTTTATATGCATATTTTATATACTAACATACCAGTTGTGTAAAAATCTCTTGGCATCAGAAGGGGAAAAAGTTTAAGGAGTCCTGTTCTACAGGAATTGAGTTAAACTATGAATCTAAACCTTTTTTCATTCCCAGAGACTGAAGTGGTACGATGGGGGAAAGAGGATTATACCTCTCTCTTGTGCGGGGGAATAAGTTTGTATATTTTTCAATTATATTTTTGAAGTAAAGATATTCCTTTCGTAAAAGGCCCTCTGTTATACTTAATAATTACTGTGTGATTTTTATGCATATGATTTCACAAAATGGTTAATATAGAAATATACATGATTCTAAGTTTATAACTTATCAGATTGCTTACTTTCTCAGAGAGGGAAGGATAGAATTTGGAACTTAAAACTTAAAAAAAGCTAAAAATTGTTTTTACATGTAATTGGGGGAAAATAAAATATTATTTAAAAACAAAAAACAATAATTGTATAATTTTATGCAAATTATTTAAGACATATCTTTAAAATGGAGATGATTCTTATTCTATCTATGTCACAGAGATATGGGAAAAAAGGATTTGCATACACCACATAGCATTCTTGAAATACAAGCTATTATATCAGGAGGACTTGGCATAAAGACAAATATTAAATATTATATGTATGTATGTAGTAGGGTCCCTCCAGACTTAAGGCTCACATGGATTAAGTCCAATATTGAGTGATGATCACAAAGGGCTAATCTATATTTTGTTGACTTATTGCTTTCACCTGAGTTGCTTTAGAAAAGTCTGCTAGACAAAACACATCAAGGATATCCCAAAAGTAGGAGAGAGGATTCCCCCTACTGCATAGGCACTTAATATACAATATTATTATTGATATGGAACAACTTTTATTTTACACCTCCCCCAAACAGAATGGATTTTCTCAAAATAAATATATATGTGTGTCTATATATTATCTGCTGTCTTCTATTATCCAAACTACAAGTCTTTAGTATAACATAAATTAGAAACACATGGTGCTGGTCAATCAGGCTATTTATTACCTCTTCTTCTTCCTCTTCTGCTTCCTCTTCCTCTTCTTCTCCTTTTCCTTCTTTATCTTTGTGGATATCTTTCTTCTTCTTTCTAAGATTCTCAATAACTTCAGGATCCCACTGTTCTCGCATATATACAAATCCTGTGAGACTGTGTTGTCTTTGTCCAGAAAGTCTTTGAACTAAATCATAATCTGGGCACTGGTTAAGATACAAATATCAATTTCATTCTTTCAAGATATATTTGCAAAATTTTTGATCAAGTGTTTTAATCTAGGGTCTATAAATTTATTTAAAATATTTTGATAATTGTATTTCAATACAATTGGTTCTATTTGTAATCCTGTGTATTTTGTTATACATTTAAAAATATTATTCTGTTGCACATATTTAACCTATATCAGATTACTTGCTGTCTTGAGAAACACAAAATCTTTACAAAATGAATATTAAAAACTATCTTCACATGTATTTGAAAAAATAAAATATTTTTAAATTAAAAAAAAAAAACAAAAACAAATGTTTGATTATATCCAAGAGGTTGCTATCAGAAAAACCTGGAAAATCCTCCATGAGCTCAAGCAAGGTGAAGTGAATTGTGAACATAGTAATAGCAAAGTTGTGGGATGATCAACTGTGAAATTTTTCTACTCTCATCAATAAAATAATTCAAGACTACTCTGAAGGACTTATAATGAAAAATGCCATTCATTCCCAGAAAAAGAACTAATTGTACCCGAATACAGACCGAAATATATATATACACACATATACATATATGTATGTGTGTATATATATATGTGTGTGTGTGTTTACTTTTTTTTTTCAGAGTAAAGTGACATCTATGTTATTTTTTGCAACATGATTTTTATGGAAATGTTTTGCACACCTTCACATGGGCCTTCTCAATGGGGAAGGGGTTGGAAAGGAAGGGAGAGAATCTAGAACTCAAAATTTTAAAATTAAAGTGAAAAAAAGTAACTCATTAATCCTCTGGTTTTCTGACTAAGGAAATTATTATTATACCTAAAACCAGAAGGTGGTTTGATGGGAAATGGACTTGTAGGCCAGAACCAAGATCATGAAGGTACTACCTTTCATCACCAATCTTTGATGTCAGAAGTTATTTTTCCAATTTATAATATGAGTTTCTGCTTATCCAAATATTGGCAATGTCAACTTAGATAATAAATGTAACTATTTTTAAACTTATCCATGCTGTTAAAGTGAAACGAACTGGGATTGGCTAATAAAATAGTTGTAAACAGTACTAAATTATAAATGATTTCAGAATGACTAATGAAAATTAATGAAAATGAAAATTAATTTCATTTTGAAGAGTCCACAGGTTCCATCACATTGTTAATGAAATCCATGACACAAAAGAAGTTTAAAACTCTTGCTTACTATTATGTATGCAGTTATGCATCTTTTTCATTAACCTTCTGAACAAAATATAATTCAGGATGATATAAAATAATATACGAAAATTTTGTTGTTTTACTACAAATTTTATCTTTTTAAAGTGATGCTGTAAGAAATTATTGATCCCTGTCATTTAAAAGTGTGTAATTAATATTACTTTCATTTAGCTAGCTTGTCTATTGAAATTTATCAATTAAAGTATTAGTTTGGCATTCAAATTTCAAGTTGACTATCTCATTTTCAAAATTTTTAAATTACTGAGCTTGTCTTTATTATTTAGATAAAATAAAATTGTGAAAAGCCATGAGTTCCTCACATTTTACTCCAATGAATGGCAAATGAAATCTTATCAAAAATATCTTGTGTTTTTAACATTTATATTTTCCCCCTAAAAAGAAAGACTCAGTCT
This sequence comes from Sminthopsis crassicaudata, assembly GCF_048593235.1. Classification (NCBI taxonomy): domain Eukaryota; kingdom Metazoa; phylum Chordata; class Mammalia; order Dasyuromorphia; family Dasyuridae; genus Sminthopsis; species Sminthopsis crassicaudata. The sequence goes on along the minus strand of NC_133620.1, from coordinate 195,012,423 downwards.
TTAGCTTTAGACACTGAGTCAGACAACAAACATTTATTAAGCACCTACTACATTTCAGGTACTATGCTAAGCTATGGAGATACAAAAAAAGTCAAAATATAGTTTCTACTCTCAAGAAACTCATAGGCTTATGTGGAGGACACCATACAAGTATATAATCTATAAACAGGATCAACAGAAAGATGATAATTGAGACCATTGGAGCTGGGGAGATCACCAAGAAAAATGGTATAGTGGAAGAAGAGAAGAGGGCCTAAGTCAGAGATCTGGGAGACATTCATGATTAATGGGGATGAGATGGATGAAGATCCTGAAAAGGAGACTAAATAAGAGTATTCAGATAAATAGGAAGAGGACGAAGAGAAAGGAGTGCTGCAAAAATCTAGAGAGAAGAGAGCATCAAAGAGAAGAGCTTTAAAATTAGATACTTTAAAATTACATAGACTTGCTCTCATGCTGCGTGGTAAATATAAAAGGGAAATGAGACTTTGGAGTAGAAGAGGTGAGAAATGTATCTCCAATGACAGTTTTATTTTGGAATTGTATTCTTTAAAGACAAATATCATTTCTTCCAGCCTTAATGAAAATATTATGCTTTATTGATTAAAAATCTGACTAGTTCCTTTGACTATTTCAGAATGTTAAAAGAACATGTGATTATAATGATTCTTACCTTAATATTAATGATGATATCTGGTTGTAAGCTTAGGTTTTTAATTAATTCTATCTGTTCTAAAATAGTCACTGCATCCTCTGAGAGAGATGGCAGCCCACTGAGAACATAACCTATAACACAAATGAACTCTTTAAGACTTTTGTAGCATTATGAATATTCCAAAACATATATTTAATAATTTATAAAATATTGTCTAGACAACAATATAAACCAAATGAAAGGAAGTCATCAATCTTTCCTACTAGTCTTTATTTTTTGCTGAGGCAATTGGAGTTAAATGACTTTCCCAGGATCATAGAGCTAGGAAGTGTTAAATATCTGAGACCACATTTGAATTCAGGTCCTCCTGACTTCAGGGCTGGTGCTCTATCACTGCGCCACCTAGCTACCTCCCTATTATTATTTTTAACATGAATATATTAACCATATTTCATATTTAGTAAAGAAAAGCAGTTTGTTATTGTCACATATTTTCTGAATGTATACTGAAAGTGTATTTATGATAGTAACTAGAATCATTAGGCAAAGAGGAATCCTTAAAAGTTTCTTGCACTTTTGGCAACTACTAGAAAGTCTCTCCCATTGGTCAAATACCAGTCAAGATGGAATAAGTGGAATGAATAAAGCGCAGAGAATAAGATACAAAATTTAGGAATCTTTGGAAGTACTTGGTCTTTAATGAGAGCGAGTTGCTAGGTAGCACAGCAAAGTGGTTAGCAAAGACTTTTAGTGGGTCCATCTGAATGCCTGGGGGCAAGGGGATATAAATCATAGCATTTTTCTAACTTGGCATACAATTGATGCTTCAGAGGTAGGTCAATACTAATTGGACATAAGTGAAACTTTTACTTGGGTATTATTTAAGAGCCATAGCTTTCACTCTCTCTTCCTTAAAAGGAAAACTGGAGAAAGGGGTAGAACCAAGATGGTGAAAATAAGGCTCCTTCACCTGAGCTCTCCCAAATTCACCTCTCAACAACTTATAAAATAATGCCTCAAAACTTATTCCGGGGTAGCAGAACTAACAAAAAGGAGGATGAAACAATTTTTTTAGTTGAAGGAAAACTTAGAAGGTTGGCAGGAAAAGCCTGTCTCATTCAGATAAAACAGAATACATTTCAATTCAGGTGATGCCCAGGTAAACCATCCATGAAACAGCAGCACATAGCAGAGTGAATTAAAAATCAGAATCTTATTTTATATATATATATATATATATATATATATATATATATATATGTATATATATATATGTATATATATATATATACATATATATATATATTTTTTTTGTAAGAAACACATTTGAAGTAGAGAGAGATACATAGAATAAAAGCAGGCTCGATTATATTTCAGCTGAAATTTTAAAAAGCAAGAGTAGCTATAATGATCTCAAAGCAAAAATAGATTTAATTAAAAGAGATAAAGAGGCAAACTACATCTTGTTATAAGGTACCATAGAAAATGAAGTAATATCAATACCAAACATATATGCTCAGTGATATAGGATCCAAATTTTTTAAAAAAGAAATTAAATGAATTATAGGAAAAAATAGACAGCAAAACTATACTAGTGTGGGGGGGATCCTAACTATTCCCTTTCAGAACTAGATAAATCTAACAAAAATAAATAAATAAGAAAAAAGTTAAGGAGGTTAATAGAATTTTATAATAGTTATATTTGTTAGTCCTCTAGAAAAAACTGAATGGGGCTAGAAAGGAATATATTTTTCTCTCAGTAGTTCATGGCACCTTCACAAAAAATAACCATTTATTTGGGCACAAAACTCTTAAAATCAAATGAAGAAAGGTAGAATATTAAATGCATTTTTTCAGATCACACGGTAAAGTTTACATTCAATAATAAAGTCTCACAGAAAGACAGAATAAAATTTAATTAGTAAATGATTGAATCCTAAAGAATGAGTGAGTCAAAGAACAAATCACAGAAACAATCAATTAAGCATTAGATTATGTAAGTCTCTCCAGGCCTTTCTGAAATCATTCTGCTGATCGTTTCATATAGAACAATAATATTCTATAACATTCATATACCATAACTTATTTAGCCATTCTCTAACTGTTGGACATCCACTCAGTTTCCAGTTTCTTGCCACAACAAAAAGGACTGCAACAAACATTTTTGCACATGTGGGACCCTTTCCCTTTTTATGATCTCTTTGCCACATAGACCCAGGAGAGACACTGCTGGATTAAAAGGTATCCAAAGTTTGATAGCCCTTTAAGCATAGTTCCAAATTTTTCTCCAGAATGATTGGATCAGTTCACAACTCTATCAACAATGCATTACTATCTCAGTTTTCACACATTTCCTCCAACATTTATCATTATCTTTTCCTGTCATTTTAGCCAAACTGACAGGTATGTAATTGTATGGAGGCAAAATTTTCAAACTGAATAAGGACTTTAAATGTTCAACCTTGAAAGAGTTATTCAAGATTCTCACATAGGACTGCTGCAATATTATATCTAAGGGATTAGACTAGAGATAAGGCAGTATAAATATAACTTAAGACATGTATAAAAATAAACATACCAAAGTGAATAACTTCCAGAGAGTGGAGCTTCTCCAATAAGATCCTTAAAACAAGTTCATCTGGAATACTTTGTCCTTTAATGAGTAAATCACTCAACTAGAAGCAATTAACAATATGACAGATTACTTTCTAATAAATCTGCATGCATATATGTGTAATTTCTTCATTTGCAAAGAAATTTTCATTTATTTACCATAGCTCCAAGTTCAGTTCCACTAGCAATATGTTCTTCCAAAAGTGGTAGTGCTAAAAAAATCATACAGGAGAATTAACAAACATTAGAATTGTCAAAAAAGCACCATACATATGTGAGTATTGCATTCTTTTATGAATAGATTCAGTATAATTATATATGTGGGGGCAGTTAGGTTATGCAATGGACAGAGTGAGAGGCCTGAAGTCAAAGAAGACTCATCTTTCTGAGTTCAAACCTTGTACCAAATACCCTTTGACCCTGACCTAATCAGTGAATCCTGTTTGCCTCAGCTCCGCATCTATAAAATTAGCTAGAAAAGGAAATATCACACCACTTTTATATCTTTGCCAGGAAAACCCCAAATGGGATCATGAAGAATAGGACATGAATGAAATGACCAAACAACAACAATACTGAAATATAACAATATATTCCATACTTATTTATAGATCATTCCTATATTATTATCAAAAAACCAACTGAAATGATTGGAAGATATTCAAACTGTGCAAAGGTCCAGAAGGAAGAATTTCCACAGAAGGTATAAAACTATTAAGGGAACAGAAAGGAGTTGATAAGCTATCATGGGATAGTGCTATAATCTTGGTGAACTCCAGATGGATAATACCTTTATAAATGACAGAATCCAATTACTACAAAATATTAAGTTAAACCAATTAATATGTTTAAATTATATAGTTTTTCTTCCTCTTTCTCTTCCTCTTGTCTCTTTTTCAGTCCTTACCACAGTGAAGGAATATGCACTGATGAAAATGGCTTTAATATCCTGTTTTAGAGTTACAAAGATTGAGAGAGTTGATAAAACCTCTACACAAATTTAAATCCCTTTAAATCCCTAGAAAGCTAAAGACCAGAAACTAATGTTTTCACTTAAGGAAGAAGGCCCCCACTTTTTGAAAACTATAAAAGAAGAAGAGATATGATTCTCTCATCTCTTAACAAAAAAATTGTGATGATTGTGTTTAGTGTCATGGTATCAATTTATTATTATTATTATTATTATTATTTTTTTTTTTTTTTTGCTGAGGCAACTGGGATTAAGTGACTTGCCCAGGGTCACACAGCTAGGAAGTATAAAGTGTCTAAGGCTGAATTTGAACCCAGCTCCTCCTGACTTCAGGGCTGGTGCTCTATCCACTGAACCATCTAGCTACCCCATGATATCAATTTAATGAATAAATAGCATGCATGTAAGCATGGGAATAAAAATGGGGCTTTAAAAAGCTAAGAAATAGAAATCATAAGAAATCAGAGATATTGGCATTTTTTAGCTAGGGGAAGAAGACTTTTTGAGATCTGAGATAGTTTTGAATTATTGGTTTATACAGCTGGAGGAAACTTAGAAAGAATACACCTTTCATCTTCTTTACTTGTAGGCAAAACCACGTCTATCTCAAAGCAGTCAAATTAAGATGGCAATCAATCCTTGCAATATTTATTAAGAACTTTGTGTATTGTGTGTGTGTGTGTGTGTGTGTGTGTGTGTGTGTGTGTGTGTGTGTGTAAACTGTGCTGAGAGCATAGGAAGACTCAAAGATAACTATGAGTAAGTTTTAGCCCTACTTTTTATAAAAACCTTAATATTAAAATAGAATCCTTCCAGGATATAGGAATGAATGAAATGATCTCTTAAGATCTTTTTCAATGTTGAAATTCTATAAACAAGAAATTAAGCAAAATAGGACCATAAAATATATCAATTATGATTATATTATGATAGCAGTGTAGACAATATTTACCTTCAACAAGAGTACATTTCCATGTCTGTGATAGTTTTTGGGCTAATGTTGTCTTTCCAACCCCCTTTAAAATACATAAGTTAGTTTAAAAACAGCACAACAGTCATGCAACAAATTAAAAAAATAAAATTCAAGCATTTGAATATTCTAACTTTTAAATCTTGTTTTGAATATTGTAAGTATTAAAATTATTTCCAAACTTTTTTCTACATAGTATATGTAATATATCAGTGTATTTTGAGTTGCATTTGCTTCAGAAAGCTAAAGGCAGGTTTATTAGCCCAAGGTTGATGTATATTTTTTAAAAAATTAGATAACTGTATTTCTAAATAATTGGCTTCTTTTACAATCCTATAGATTTTATTTTATTCATTTAATTAAAAATCATTCTTCTGAGTGGGGATACATAGGTATCTGACATACTAGCAAATGAGTCATGACAGAAAATGACACAGAACTAACTATTATTGGGTTCATTATCCATATTCATATCACATATTGTGATCATTAGCATATTTTCTCTCACCCTGTTTTTACTTAAAGAAGAAGACTTTCCATCTTGGGGGGAAGGGTAGGAAAGGGAAGAACAATTTCTACTATCAAATACTTCAAGCCTCTCTGTTTCTTCAGGGTGATATGTAGTTGACTGGGTTCTCAAATGCTAGGACAAGTTCTGGCAGGTTGGTTTGTTTATTATCTGAAAATCAAGCTAATTAAATTAAGAGAAGATATCACCAGGTTGCCTTAAAAAGATGAAACTTTTAGCCTCAATGACTCTCTACTAAGTCTAAAGCAGATAGTGATCTGCATTAGTAGAGGAAATACACACACTAACATAATCATAATGATTATAAATAATGATACTTATTAAATGTATCTCACCATTCCAAACTATTGAGATCTTCTCTGGATCCTGATTCTGTCAATTAATTAACTATCCTTTTCACTTCCACATAGACAATATTTTTGATATAAATTGCAGGTGTATCTTTGTCAAAGAGATTAATATAAATGTTGAACAGGATAAGATTTTTTTAAAAAAAAGAGCCTTTAAGGTATGCCAATTAGAGATCTCTTTCCAGTTAATTGTTAATCTACTAGTTAATTCTCTCTGAGTATGATTGAACAATCATAAATCCACCTAAGTATACTATTCATTCATTCCACATTTTGATTACTTTGTCCACTTAGATATCATGAGTCTGTCAAATGTCTTGCTGAAATCCTTATCTACTAATTTATTTTTCACAAAACTCTATTTTGTGAGCAAAACAAACTTTCCAAGTATTAAAATAAATTCTGAAAATGTATTCTGTTTTAATGGTTAGGGTATTTCTGACTGAATTCATATAAACAATCCTATAAGCAGTCTAAAAAAAACCCCAACCCAACAAAACCTGTATGTTGTTTTCATGTTTATCAGCTAACTTCCACAGATTATGATACTGCAAAATAAACAAATGTGCATCAGAAGGAAATTTTAAAATGGTAGCTTACTGGTTTTCCAAATATAATAATGCAGAGAGGTTTGGACAACATAAAGTTTTTCTCAGCTTCATCCTCATCAAATATATCCACAAAAGGGAGTTTTTCTTCTTCTGGTTTTAAAGAATCCATTTCTAGGGTAAGAAATAACAAAGAATAATTAATTAGGGTGGGATAGGGTATGAGGAGATGAAAGTACATGGAAAGAAAAGAACTAATCAGAGGCTCTCTGAATCAGGATCTTAATACTTCATTAGATAACTGAGTAATAGTCAACAATTCACAGGATAATAAAACTAGGAAGCAATGCAATAGGCCTTCTGTTTCATTTGTTCTAAAGTCTATTAGTTATCCACAAATATTTATTAAGCACCTGCTATGTTCCTGGCACTAAGCCAAGTGGGGAGATACAAAAAGAGGCCAAAAAAATCCCTATATTCAAGGAATTTAGAACTATTGAGAGAAACAATAAGTAAACAAATACAAATAAGTTACATATGGGAAAAAAAGAAATAATTAAAAGAGGAAGACATTACCAATCAATCAATAAACATTTATTAAGCACCTACTATGTACCAGGTAGGGCAACTAGGTGGTACAGTGAATACAGTGCCAAGGGTCTGGAGTCAGGAAGACTCATATTCTTGAGGTAAATATGATCTCAGATATACATTAGGTGTGTGAGCTTGAGCAACTCACTTAAACCTGATTTTTCATTTTCATCATCTATAAAAATGAGCTGGAGAAGGAAACAGCAAACCATTCTAGTATATTTGCCAAGAAAACTGCAGCTGAGGTCTTGATGAGTCAGACACAACTGAAAAATGAATGAACAAGAATCTTGGACAACATGAAAGAACTAGAGACAGTAAAACCCAAGGTGTAGATTTGTTGTTGTTCAACTATACTTAATTTTTCTTGATCCTGTGGAGCATATTGTCCATTAGTTTTTTTATTAAAGCTTTTTATTTACAAAATATATGCATGGGTAATTTTTCCAACATTGCCCTTGCATAATCTTTTGTTCCAAATTTTCCTGTCCTTCCTCCCACTCCCTTCCCTAGCTGGCAGGTAGTCCAATATACATTAAATACATGTTAAATCCAATACACACCCACACACCCACACACACCCACACACACATTTATGCTGTTATGTTGCTACACACAAAAAAAAAACACAGTGTTCCACACACTGTTCTCATGGTTCTCTCTCTGGGTGTAGATGGCTCTCTTCATCACTGAACAAATGGAACTGGTTTGAATCATCTCATTGTTGAAGAGAGCCATGTCTGTCAGAATTGATAATCATATAGTCTTGTTGTTGCTGTGAACAATGATCTCCTGGTTCTGCTCATTTCACTCAGCATCAGTTCCTGTAAGTCTCTCCAAGCCTCTCTGAAATCATCCTGCTGGTTGTTTCTTACAGAACAATAATATTATTCATTATACTATATACCATTCATATACCATAACTTATTCAGCCATTCTCCAAATGATGGACATCCACTCAATTTCCAGTTTCTTACCACTACAAAAAGGGCTGCCACAACCATTTTTGCACATGTGGGTCCCTTTCCCTCCTTTAAGATCTCTTTGGGATATAATTCTAGTAGAAACACTGCTGGATCAAAGGGTATGCACAGTTTGGTAACTTTTTGATCATAGTTCCAAATTGCTCTCCAGAATGGTTGGATCCAATCACAACTCCACCAATAATGTATCAGTGTTTCAGTTTTCCCACATCCCCTCCAAGATTGGTCATTATTGTTTCCTGTCATTTTTGCCAACCTGATAGATGTATAGTGATATCTCAAAGTTGTATTTTCATTTCTCAAATCAATAGGGATTTGGAGCACCTTTTTATGTGACTACAAACAGTTTTCAATTTCTTCATCTGAAAATTGTTCATATCCTTTGAGCATTTATTAATTGGAGAGTGGCTTTAACTATTACAAATTTGAGTCAATTCTCTACATATTTTAGAAATGAGGCCTTTATTAGATCTTTTAGATGTAAAAATGTTTTCCCAGTTTATTGCTTCCCTTCTAATCTTATCTGCATTAGTTTTGTTTGCTAAAACTTTTTAACTTAATATAATCAAAATTCTCTATCTTGTGATCAATAATGATCTCTAATTCTTTTTTGGCCACAAGTTTCTTCCTCCTCCACAAATCAGAGGTAAACTACCCTATGTTCTTCCAATTTGTTTATAATCTCATGCTTTATGTCTAAGTCATGAACCCATTTTGACCCGATCGTGGTATATGGTGTTAGGTGTAGATCTATGCCTACTTTCTACCATACTAGTTTCCAATTTTCCCAGCAGGTTTTGTCAAATAGTGAATTCTTATTACAAAAGCTAGGGTCTTTGGGTTTGTAGAAAACTAGATTACTATAGCCATTGACTATTTTGTTCTGTGAATCTAACCTCTTCCACTGATCAACTTATCTATTTCTTAACGAGTACCAAATGGTTTTGATGCCTGTTGCTTTATGATGTAGTTTTAGATTTGGTACAGCTAGGCCACCTTCATTTGCTTTTCTCTTCATTAATTCCTTTGAAATTCTTGACCTTTTGTTCTTCCAGATGAATTTTGTTGTTATTTTTTCTAGGTCAGCAAAATAGTTTCTTGGGAGTTTGATTGATATAGCACTGTGTCCATTAGGTTTTCTTGGCAATGATACTGATATCCTTTTCCATTTCTTTCTTCAGTGGATTAAGGCAAACACTTAGGTGACTTAACCAAAATCATAAATTTAGTGTCTAAGTTTACATTTGAACTCAGATTTTTGGCTAAGCACTGTGGGGAGCCAGCACTGAGCTCAGGGCAAAAGTCATATTCCTAGGCAAATACCCACCTAGGGTAAAGAAGTCTGTATCCACACAATTTACACCTGGGGCAAAGGTTATATTTTTACCATCCCTGGGTAAAGAATTCTGTCTCCACACAAATTACATTCTGGAATAACTCCTTTCACAAGAACTTTCTGTGGATTTATAGCCTTTGTGTCTTACTCCATTATACCCTATATAAATTTATGCTTATCCCAACAATAAACGAGACTTGATCAGAAAGCCTTCTTGTCTCCATTCTTCTCGTCTCCTGTTCCCCGTTCCCTATTCTTCTCTTCTAGGGTCCACGTTTTTGTCCCGCAGGACGGGACAAAGCACCATACCCACTGAACTCCCCAAGGTGTGCTAAAAAGGGGCAGGGCACACTACTGACTTTCTGGGTCAGCCTTGGATGGGATGAGAAAAAAAGTACTAGATAGAGATAGATAGATAGAATAAGGGAGGAGATGAGTTGTTCCCATTGTATGAATTTGCACATCAAACTGCCCAGGGAAAAGAGAAAGGGAGGGGAGAGTGAGAAGAGGGTAAATTGCTAATTTAATAGCAAGAATCTCTAAGGAAAGTGAGCACTAGGTGCTTAGTGATAAAAATTATCCTTGAGTTAAGCAATGCTTTTTGAAATAAAGTAATTTAATTTATTGCCTGGATACTCAAATTTAGTTTATCATTTTTATCTTTTAAGTCAGCAGGTATTTGTTAAGTACGTACCACATATTGGGCATTCTGCAAGTTGTTAAGGATAAAAAAGATTTCCTGCCAATAAGGAGCTGGGGTGAGAGCAACATGTACACATAAGGAAATATACAATGCATACACAGAAAATACAAAGTAATTTCTCAAGGCAGGGAAAAAAACAGAAGGTGGATCAGGAATAGCTTCTTGGAAAAGATAGCACTTCATATGATGAGCTTTGAAGTGAATTAGAGAATTAATGCCTTTTGTTGTTTTTTCAGTCATATCTGGTTTTTGAATAATTCTTATATCTTCATTCCTTTATATCCTAGCTGATCCTTGATAGCCAATTCAGGATCATACATAAATACTCAATTTATTATTGATTGATCCTATTTAATTATTAATGGTCCTATTTAAACTGAGGATATATGATGTGGTTATCCTCAGTTTAAATAGGATCATCAATAATACCTATATCCTGGAGTAGGGTTTCTTAAAATTTTCCTATATGCAACCCTTTTCCATCTGAAAAATTTTCATATGATCGGGTATAAAGGTATATAAAATAGACATACAAGGCAAACATTTACTAATAATAAATCATAATTTTGTGACCTCCGCATTCAGTTATGCAACCCCATATGGGATGGTGGCCCACAGTTTAAGATTTGTCATAGACTACAAGTTGTACCATTAATGGTATAGTTTACATGTTCTAAAAGTATAGTAAAAAGACTATGAGGAGGACTATCACTCCTATTATTCACTGGACTGACAAGAAATCAGTGATTTGACTTCAAATCGTCAATGCAATAGGATTTAAGCTCTTTTAGGAAACAGATAGCTTCATTTTTGTATCTCTACTTCCTAGCAACATTCCTGGTACAAAATAATTATTTTAAAAATTGTTAATTATTAGAATTGAATATTAAGAGTGGTGGCAAAACAATTAACTTTGAATAAATACTCGTCTTGTTCTCCCACATATTTTGAGTGATAAACAGAAACATCAAAGACTTGTTATTTTCTCTGATCATCCTAGGAAAGACTGAGAATATAAAATCCATCTGAAGAAAATTAAAATGAATAGTTCTAGTATAACCTTAAATCACAGCATATAAAAAACCCCCATATCCTGAAGACTTTAGAAAATGTGCCTATCAAAATTACAAATGAAGATAACGTAAAAATTCTATGGCATCTATTAACTTTGGGGCGTGGATAGCAATGGGACAGAGAAGGTGGGAAAAGCTAGGACTGGTAATCAGCTTAGGATAGTTAATTGGTGCATAGACCAGAGATCACAGTCAGGCAGAAAGCTTAAAAAGCCACCATTGCAGTCACTCTGAATTTGTAAGGCATATATGACATCAGAAACTGGGGGAGCAATTAAAACTGAAGGACAGGAGCAGAGAGAATTCTTAGGTGTATTCAAGAAGGAGAAAAATAGGAAAAACATAATCACTGCTTTAGATGTTACAGTGGATAGAACTCTGGAATTACTGTGAATCATTATACATCTAATTCTATGTTAAATTCCTAATTTTATTTTAACACTGTATATATTACTTTTTTTTTTGCCTGATTGTATACTTCTATACTGATAACTGTTATACTATTCTATGACCTGTGATTGATGACAAACTAAGATAAAATAAACCCTGGGTCTATCCAGGTTTTGGAACATTAGCATGGAATAATGGACTTAGATCTCCTTAACAGATTCCTGGTGTCAAGTTATAGATACCCAATACCTAATACTCAGGAGAATAGCAATATTCAAAACCCTCTTGAGAATGCTATGTACAATTTGAGTAGATATAAACTACTTTCTGAAACATGAGGGTGAGCGTGGGAGAAACAGGCAAAATACTATTACATAAACTGTCTGAATCAATGTGAATTTCAGCATCATCTAAAGATTTTAAATTGCAGAGTACCCTCTGACACTGATTACTAAATCTCTTGAAGATGGGGTGGTAGTAAGAAGGTTCTTTTTTTTTTTTTCCCTCCCTGAGGCTGGGGTTAAGTGACTTGCCCAGGGTCACACAGCTAGGAAGTGTTAAGTGTCTGAGACCAGATTTGAACTCGGATCCTCCTGAATTCAGGGCTGGTGCTCTATCCACTGCGCCACCTAGATGCCCAAAGAAGGTTCAAGATTTAATTGGACATGATTGTCCTGAAGTCAGGGCAGAAACTTCTTAAGAAGAAAATTAACATATTTACTAGCTGGGGAAGCTGGTGATGCTAAAAAGTTTTTAAAACAAATTAATTGTTTAAGGTCAAACATGTACATTAATCACACACACACACACACACATATATCTGTATGAGACATATTGGGAGAGAAATGGAAAAAACCATGAGAAAGGGAAAAAAAAAGGTGAAAATAGTGTGTTGATCCACATTCAGTATCCATAGGTATTTCTCTGGATGCGGATGATGTTCTCCATTCAAAGGTTGTTGGGATTGCCTTGATTACTAATTTACTGAGGACAACCAAGTGTATCATATTGATCATTATACAATCTTGCTGCTGTGTACAATGTTTTCCTGATTCTGCCTGCTTCACTCAGCATCAGTTTGTGTAACTCTTTCCAGGCTTTTATAAAATCAGCCTGTTCATCATTTTTAGAACAATAATATTTCATTTCTTTCATATTGATAGTAAACAATTTTTAAAACTGTTGCTGCAAATTCAAGGGACTCATCATGTCAAATTGAGGAGCTGGGAGGCATATCTATATAAATCTCTCTGGGGAACCAGCTGAACTCTGGATATGATATTCCACTGAAATACTACAACAGTGACAGGAAATTTACATGGAAAGCCTCAGTGGACCTATATTTGATGCTATTTATTGTCTGAAACCACTATATTCTGAGATTGTAGTATGAGAATGCTTAAAAAGATAATATTAGCAATATGTGATAAGCCTATGTATAACTTCTCAATGCTTGCCAAGCAGAGGGAGGGAAGTTGTTAAAATTCTTGCTGCATATGGAAATGATGCTAATCAAAGAAGCCTTTATTCAGAAGAGCTAGACAGGTTCAGATTCTCCCAAGCAAGGAGCAGGTTGCTGGGTGAAAGCTTTTATCACAAAAAGTTCATCTACTTAAGGATATAACTTGTTTATCTATAAATGTTTTTGAACTGACATCTACTATGATTTTAATTTCTCAGATTCTCATTGTATTATTTTAAAGAAAAATATGCAAAGAAAGGGGGTCACCCATTCTATTCCAACTTTAGTGAAATTTCCCTGCTTAGCTAGAATTTTTTTTAAGCCCAAACCTTCCATGACAACTTAGTTCTCTTGTTATGTGCCTTAGCACCTTTAATAACTCCATAGGAAATGAATGATCTCTTCTTAATAGGATCAGAATCCCAGCCAAAGAGCTTGAGAAACAGAGCTTTACAGAATTCTCCTTCAAGTGCAAACATACAGGAAGCAGAGAGAAGTAACACACCAAAGAACCTAGAACACCAAAGCAACCTTGTTTTAATCATGTCCTCTGATTTACCAAGTTTCTATTCTTGTCTCACATATAATTTATCTCTTTTCACTTGCATAACTGTCAGCCAAGTTTTCAAAATATATTAGTATTGTTAATATTTCTTCCTCCCCTTAAATATCCTGTCTAATGCTCTTCCACTTTTGCCACACTAAGGCACTGCATTATTACTTCCAGATCTCCAACTAGACCACCATAGTTTGCAAGAAAATTTGAATGTAGCCCAATCCTCTTAAATAAAGAGAAGGGAATTTGGACAGAGAAGAATAGAAACATTTCTCAGTAGTTATGGAAGAAAACAGAGGAAGAATGCATTTTGAGGAAGGAGAAAGGACCAAAAGAGTCAGAAGGAGAAAATTCTTAAGGGCTTAGGAAACAGTTTTGAAGACCACATCATGGTTTGCAGGTAAACTGCTTTTTACAGTGGAAAATTTCCCTAAATCTTTCATTTCCCCAAATATTTCATTTCTACCACCTTTTTAATTACAGCTGTAAATTTCCTCTATGTAAAAGGGAAACAACTCTACAGAGTTGGCCAGATTAACAGGAAGCAAATTCTCCTATGAAATGGCAGAGAACAATGGGTCTTATTGATTGGTCCTAGATTTATGTCATCACTTCTAAGACATCCTTGACTGCTCAAGACTGGTGCTAAGAGCAATTCCATAAAACTTGATAAAGAGGCAGAATAATCTAGTTGAATCAATAATTGAAAGCTTATGAATTGGGGCAGTTAAGTGGTACAGTGGATAGAACACCAGCCCTGAAGTCAGCAGGATCTGAGTTCAAATTTGGCCTCAGATACTTAACACTTCCTAGCTGTGTGACCTTGGGCAAGTCACTTAACCCCAATTGCCACGGGTGGGGGGGGAAGGGAAGGGAGGGAAAGAAAGTTTATGGATTAAATCAGTTTAGGTGAACTAAATATGATCAACATATCACCAGATTTCAGAAGAGTCCTCAGAGGTGATGTAATTTATTCCCTTAACTATAAGACATCTCTCTTAAGGCTCTTAAAATATAACATCAACAGAAATGGAAACCTTTAACTCAGCTACTGCCATTTCTTCTTGGTCACTCAATGCTTCATTCAGTGTTCTTCTAACCACTAAAGTCATTATGGCATAACAAGTAGACTTATAACATGAGAATCCCATAATTGCAAGAAGCTATTATCTCACCAAAAGCTTCCTTGAATAAGCCTTAAATTTATGTAATTTAGCCTTACAATAGTATATACAGCAGGATATGTTGCATCACAAGAATTGGTAACACAAAATTATTGCTGTTAATTCTAGTATCCTTCATTTTGCTGCAAAAACTTTACTGATATATCCTACTATATTTCATGATGTTACATTTCTGGAAAACTTTAATATTGATTTATTTTCTATTTTGTGTGCTTGTGTATCTTGTCCAGCCAGATATTTTTTATTATGAAAAAAATATAAAGTTTATAATTTATATTTATATATGAAAGTAGAGAACTTTGTAATTTAGTGTAGTCATGCCCCACTCAAATCATTCATGACTAGTTCCACAAAAACACACCTCCTCTCCCTCACTAGCAAATTTAATTAAACCAGTGTTTAAGATATATTTTTATTTTCACCAGTTACATGTAAAACAATTTTTAAACTTTTGTTTTAAAAAAAATTTGAGTTCCAGATTCTTCCCCTTCCTCCTCACACGCCCCCTTGAGAAGGACCATGTGAGGTTGTGTGCAAAACATTTCCATAAGTCATGTTGCAAAAGAAAATATAAATCTCCCCCCCAAAAAACCTTTAAGAAAAAAAAAGTTTAAAAATATGTGAAGCAGTGTTGTAGACTAAATAATTATTTTGCAACAAAGCTATAAATGAAGGTACATTTCATCTATAAAATCTCTAAAAATGTTTTTTTTTTTAATAGAGACCTGAGACCATAATAAGATGGAGTTGGGATGGGTATTGGGATGTAAATAGTATGGATATACTAATAGACTTGACATACAGATTAATCATGAGAGGAGCTGGCCACAGAATGGGGAAATGGTATGTGTGTGTGTGTATGTGTGTGTGTGTGTGTGTGTGTGTGTGTGTGTGTGTGTGTGTGTGTGTATAAGAAGCTGAAGGTATTTTAGGGGATAGGAAGAGGGGTTAAATCTTTCCTCCTAGCCAATAACGTCCATTTAAATATTTAGCTAATAATAATAATACTTTCTGCAGGTGAGTTTGGCTGTCGTTTCTCAAAAATCTTTAAAAAAAACCTCTTCATTCACAGTTGGGAAAAGCAAAACTCTTTAGGGAATGGAAAACTACTGAACCCTAGTGTGGAAAGGGAGAAATAACTAAGTGAAACTTGAGAATTCAGGAGCTCTTTCCTTCTGCCTCCGTTTTCAAGAACCTGAAAGGACAGGGTTACCAAAGTCACAGTAACTTTGAATATATAGAAGCTGAAATAAAACTTTTCCCCTTTCATGTTCTTTTTTATGTTTAGAAACAGCTATATAGAAAACAACTTGATGTCTATGTTATAAATAAGGTAAGCTACTAATGAGGCCCGTACATAAATGTACTTGCTTGTATCATTTCAATTCAATTAGAAAAACATTGTTTAAGCTTGTTTATTATGTATGTCACTGAGCTAAATGCTGAAGAACTGAAACAATTTCTGCCCTCAAAGAGCTTATGATGTATTTCACATATTTCTGTGATATTAAATATCCCTATGTCAATATGAGGAAGCAGGTCCCCGCTGGTGCTAGCCAAGAAAACTTCACTTTGAAATGAAGCTTGGTTATAATGTATTAATAAAGTTATTATTTCTTGGTTAAAGAAATTAAAAGTGGCAAATGTCTTTATTAATCTTTATTTCATGATATGTTGCACTGAGAAGGAAGCAATGTTGGAGTAGCAGAAAGGATATAGGTTTGGGAGACATTAGCCTAGTGTTCTAGGCCCGACCTGCTGTATGATCTCGGATACTTCCACATTTTACAAAATGTACAATCATTGACCGGGTTATTTGTTCCAAAAGTTATTGAATGCAATTGGACTTCAAAATTCCTATAACGTAGGGAAATGTGACTTTATCTACAAAAAGGGGAAGCTCAGAGGGGCGCCTTAAACGTGGGACCCTCTTGCAAGGGAAGGAAGGAAGCAGACACTGCTGGGTCATCGTATTTGGAACTGAAGGGGCGCTTAAAAATCATTTGGGCCAACCTCCTCATTGTTCAGATAAGGAAACTGACGCCCAGAAGTGAAGAAAGAGTTATGCAAAGTAACTCGGAGTAAGTAAGCGTCGGAGCCAGCTACTCCTGACTGCCCGCAAGACCAGAGCTGCACTTTGCTTCCCCGAGGAGATGAGTGGGGAAGAAGGTAGAAAAAGGGAAAGGCTACAGAGTTTATATGCGTGTGTGTATGTGTGTGTGTGCGCGCGTGTGTGTGTGTGTGTGTGTGTGTGTGTGTGTGTGTGTGTGAAGGTCTTCGCCCTTCCAGGAAGAATGGTACTTACCACTTCTCTGCAGATTCTACTGCTTTCAGTTGTCCAGGCCGGCTATACCTCCCGCCACAACCACCTGCAAGATATGTATTTAGTCGTTGCCTTAGAAACCAGAGGGCGGGTCCTGCATGCCCAGGGGAAAGTAGGGGCTCGCGCAACCTCGAGTCCAGGACGGGGCGGGGCCCGGACGCAGCTTTGTCTCTACTGGGGCAGGAGAAGGAACTGGGACCAGGAGTTGGATTTAACTCCTACGCCTATAGGGACAGCTTTAGCCTGGGAAGGGATTGCAGTTTTGATGCGTATGGAGTGTACATGAAAGAGGGATTGATGGGTCTCCGAAGGGACGCGCGCACACGCACACGCAGACTTGCAATCACACATCGGTCCCCTGACTTGGATAGGTTTTTAAAACCGAGATAATTGTAAGGCTCTTTGTAAACCTTCAAGCGCTTCATAGATGCTAGTGGCTGTTATTTCTGTAGAAGTAAATGCTAGGGGCTGAGGTCCGAGGAGGAGGTAAAGTTAACATTCGACCTCATTTTCTTTTGAGTCTTCCAGGTACTCATACAGTGCATATCACTTGCTTTAGCAAGAGAAATGTTTCTGTTCTTTTATTTTCCACTTCCCAGTGAATAATTGGGCTTCAATGTTTATTTAAAGCATTAATTGTCCTTTAGGAGTCTATTCGTCTTTTGCGGAACTAATCTTTTTATGCCCAGATCATCACTGCTCTACTAAAAATCCTTCAGTTATCTAATGAATAAAATTCAGTGATATGGTATTCAAAGGCTTACAAGATCTGATACCACTTCACCTTGCTAGGCTTATATTGCACTATTTTTTATCACTACTACTCACTTTGTCTCCAATTGGACTATTTGCAATTCTCCCTTGAAAACTTGCTTTTTCCATCTCTATAATTTTATTCATACTTTAAGTATGGAAAGGTAAGTATCTCTCTTTCCAGTATCTAAACTGTTTTAATTTTATCCATTTTATGTCTGGAACAAATATAAATTTATTAGACAACTTCCAATATAGGCAGCAGAATGGATAGAATGTTGGGTCTAGAATCGGGAAATCTCATATTCCTGACTTCAAATTTGGCCATTAGGCAAGTCAAGTCACTTAATCCTATTTGTCTCAGTAAAATGTAAACTCATCTGTAAAATGAACTAGAAAAGGAAATGGTAAATCACTACAGAATCTTTGACAAGAAAATCTCAAATAGGATTATAAAGAATTACACATGACTGAAACAATTCAACCACTATAATTTTCAACTAGATAGTCAAATCATATGGACAGTTTTCTTTTTTTTTTTTATATAGCTTTTTATTTACAAGATATATGCATGGGTAATTTTTCAGCATTGACAGTTGCAAAACCTTTTGTTCCAACTTTTCCCCTCCTTCCTCCCACCCCCTCCCCCAGATGGCAGGTAGACCTATACATGTTAAATATGTTAAAGTATAAGTCAAATACAATATATGTATTTTGCTGCACAAGAAGACTCGGACTTTGAAATAATGCCCAATTAATCTGTAAAGGAAATTTAAAAATGCAAGCAGACAAAAACAGAAGGATTGGAAATGCTATGTTGTTGGGACCCCGTTAGTACCCTGGATATCTTAGAATCAGCAGAAGTCAGGATAAGCAAACGTCTTTATTCTTGGTCTTTTGGGGTTACAGTCAGGGGATTAGATACAGGAATGTCCACACCTCCTTTCTCTCTCGATCGCCAAAGAATGATCCTGCTTGTCCTACTCCACCCTCTGATCTTTCTTCCCCTTCTTTGTCCACACCCACAGATCGAGCCAGCACAGAGTTGAGTAGGGTCATCCTCCAAGCTTATGTTAATAGAGAATTGTCCAATTGGTAATTAGCCTTAAGTGCTAGGTTATCTCTAGTAAGTGTATCTGCTAACCTTTTACATTGTGTAGTGTGAAC